>NC_056739.1:136004879-136204745 GCF_019279795.1 Protopterus annectens
GTTATTGGACAAAGGTTTGTCCTTCTCTTCTATTAAGATTCATGCTGCAGCAATTTCAGCTCACTATGATTGTGACCCACCTTTGTTTTCGCATCCTTTGTTCAAGCAGTTTCTCAGAGGGGCAAAGAATATAAGACCCCCACGTAGAGCTCCTACTCCTGCTTGGGATCTCAATTTTGTGTTGGAAAAACTTACTCTACAACCTTTTGAGCCTGCGGCTACTGCTGAATTGAAATACTTGTCATGGAAGACTGCTTTTCTGTTGGCTATTACTTCTGCAAGAAGGGTGTCTGAGTTGCAGGCCCTTATGGCAGTTGAGCCCTTTTTGATTTTCCATAAGGATAGGGTATCCTTACGTACTAATCCATCCTTTATGCCTAAGGTGGTTTCTAGTGTGGCTTTAAACCAAACTATTCATTTGCCTACTTTTTATGCAGACCCCCAAAATAAAGGGGAAAAGATTTTGCACACTTTAGACGTACACAGGCAGTTACGATATTATCTAAGCAGGACTAAGGATTTTAGGCAGTCTCAGCAGTTGTTTGTTTCTTTTGCTTTGAGTTCACAGGGCAAGCCTGTGTCAAAACAAACTATTTCCAGGTGGATTGGCTTTTGCATTGCATTTTGTTATTCCCATCATGGCAAGGAGATTCCATCTGGGATTAGGCCTCATTCCACTAGGGCTACTGCCACTTCAACAGCATTTCTAAGGGGGGTGGCAACTAAGGATATTTTGGAAGCAGCTACTTGGAGTTCAGTGCATACTTTCTCTAAGCATTATCACCTTCCTATCTACTCTAAGTCTAGGGCTGGTTTTGCCACAGCTGTTTTGCAAGGCATGTTGTCAGCTCCTACTTCTTTATAAATTGCCAGCCTCCCTTACCTCTGCTTTGGGATTCTACCCAATAGTCAGGACTGCAGCAATGGAAGACGAAGAACATAGTACAGTTTTGTACCTACCATAAATGTAGATGTTCGAGGATTCCATTGCTGCAGTCCAATTTACCTCCCTCCTTCCCCTCTGATTTTAGGGGTGGTTGTGTAGGTGAGTTTACATGCTTATGTTTTGTATATATTGTTGTATATATTGTACATGTTTTTGGTGCAGGTTTTCTGGGACTTGTCTTTTTAGGGTCTTCTGACATCTGGGGCAAGAAAAGACTGAGGATATGACGTCGGTCATGCGCATTAGTACCCTGACGTACTGACGTCAGTCTAAGGCGCCATGACCGACGTCAGCCTTATACTCTGGTATTCGGGCCGACTGGACGCGGACTATACCCAATAGTCAGGACTGCAGCAATGGAATCCTCGAACATCTACATTTATGGTAGGTACAAAACTGTACTTTCTGATGAAGATGCCCAAACTGTGATAGAAGTGAGCACTGTTAATTCCAAAGGGAACAAGAGTGAGAATAATTCATCTTGAGGGCATTGAGGTGAAAAGCCGGGTTCCATTTATGCAAGTATTGCTGCAGTTTTACCAGAGTGTGCTGATCCCTTCCACAGCAGGAAAAGGTTAGTCAATCCAGCTATGCAGTCCTTTTATAAAGAACAGTGTGAAATCTTGAATAAGCTTTTAAAAAAATACAAAAGTCTCGACATTGAGAATAAATATTTCAATAAATGTATCGAGTTGGGGATAGTATCCAAAGGTTTACCCTTTTTTAAGTGTCCGAATGGGGTGCTTCCTACTGATCCATTTTTCAGCATTCTTGAGCAGTTCTTTAACAACTCCGGTATTGAATTTTTGAAATTGCTGGTTTGAGCGTAACTGTAACATCATTAAAGATATTAAAAAGGAAACCACTGGGGTAGAGGCAAATATTGAATCTAAATTCACATTCAAGTTTTGTGAAAGGAGTGAACCTGCTATGCTGTTGAAAGACATTGAACAGCACAAGAGGTTGTTAATAGAACGTAAAAATGCCAAAATTGAGCGTGATCTGATAGCATACATATGGGTACTGCTTTTTCTATTTTTGTTGTGAAGCATGAAAAAAGAAGTACAATGGGTCAGTGATTAATAATAAAAATATTTCCTATTCCTTAGTCCATCTTAAAAATAATTCACGTGGTAGAGTTTCACATCCGGTTGAAGACATCTCTCGTGAAGTCTAACTGTGTGTTAACAACAGATTTAGAAATTAGCAGTATTTCGGATAATGAAGGTGAAACCGAAGGTGGAAATATTTCTTAAGGCGAAAGTACTTCCCTTAACAGTCGAGGAGGGACTAGTGTAGTGGAAAAACAAAGTTTTTTTAGGTGCAGAAAAAGAATTGTGAGGGTCCAAACAGCAGAGGATGGTGAAGAAAAAGTCCAGACTAATGTCGGAATCTTCCACCGACGACTGAATAACAGTAGGTTTAATGGGGACATTTTGAATTTATCAGACTGTGTGTTAAACGAAATGCACCTTAAGTATTGAAGCTTGGTCTAAATTTTATTCCAAGCAAGCGTGCTAATGCTGTTGACACCATCATTGACTTGGAAGAAATTTACGAGGAAAGTGAACTTAATATGTTTTGAAAGATGTTAGTGTTAGCAATTGTTTGTTTTCCAAATCTTCGTGCTATAACCCAGCTTTAATTCGCACTGTTCAGGTTTTTGAAAGCATTTGTGAAAAGGAAGTGAGGGAAATGGCCAATAGTAGGAACAAACATTATTATAGCAACATAGATTTTGAAATGAAAGCAGCAGTGAAGGAGCTAGCGGACAACAAAGATGTCCGAATCATGAAAAGTGACAAAGGGAGGATGATAGTATTAATGAATCAGGTTGACTATGTCAAACACATGGGAACTATGTTAAGTAACAATCAGGAATATAAAAAAGCCAGTTCTAGTGAAGTGAATCTAAGTTTTAAGTATGTTTCTGACTTCCTGTATGATAATTTAATGTGTGGGAACTTGGATTCGGTTATGTATAGCTTTTGTGAAGTGGAACATCCAAAAGTGGGTGTTATGTTTGGTATCCCTAAAATGCACAAAAGTTTAATCAACCCTCCCATTCGATCTATAATATCTGCTCCTAAGTATGCAACTAGTAGTTTGTCAATGATGGTGGACACCGTACTGAATCCACTTGTTAGCAAAATGAGTTCCTTTTTGAGAGAATCTTGGGACTTTTTAAACAGCATTCGTGAAGTAAACGCAACACAACTGTTTGACCCCAGTCAGCATGTTATTTTCACTATGGACGTAATTTCATTGTATACCTCTATACCACACCATAAGGGTATTGAGTCTGTTAGAGCTTATTTACACAGATTTGGTAATATGGAGAATGCTGCAGTGAATTTTTATTGTGATGCTCTAGAAGTTGTTGTATGTCTTTCGGCTTTTCCCGGTTAGGGGTCGCCACAGCGGAACTCTAGTCCGCTAATGATTGGCAGTAGATTTTCATGAACGCTGAGATGCCAGCTCGACGTTCAACCTTCTATGAAGGCACGCCCATTTACGCATGTCTTTTGAACGCCCATCCAACTGCGGGGAGGACATGCAGACTCCACACAGAAGGCTCTCCCCGCACTCTAGCCAAGAATCGAACGGGAGAACTTTTTGCTGTGAGGCAACAATGCTACCGCTGCACCAGTAATTCTTGAAAATAATTTTTTCATTTTCAGTAGGAATTATTATAGGCAAATAGGGGAGTGGCCATAGGTTCTCCAATGGCCCCCTCCTTTGCTAACATAGTTATGGGTTGTCGTGGTGTCGTTTCTGCCTCAGTTTTCCATATTAAATTGGTTCAGCCTTGGTTGGCCTTTTTTTGTTTTATAAGTTATAATTTCTATGCTACTTTATTTTGGATTGTCAATGGCCTTACAGGTATAGAAAAAAGGTAAGAGCATTGAATTATGTTAAGAAATGCAGAGTATATTCAATGTTCCTATAGCTAATGTAATACCTAACAAATGCCTTCTACCAGCACCTACAGGACTGCATGGATCACGCAATCCCAAACAAAACTAAGACTCTCTGTATCAAAGGCAAGCGTCCAGTCTGGTGGACCCCAGCCATAAACAAGCTCTACAACAAAAGGAGGAAGCTACTACAAGATAGAGCAAAATCCTTGAAAGGTAAGACACCTTTGATCATTATAAATAAAAAACTAAGAGCTCTCATAAAATCATCCAAGGCAAATTTTGAGAGAAAAATCGCCAAGGACTCTAAAGACAATCATAAGGCCTTCTTTAGCTATGTTAGAAACCTAGGAGGAAACTCCCAGATATGCTCAGAATTAGTTCAAAATGATGTGAAAATTACTGAACCTACACACATTGCTAACATACTGGCTGACAGGTTCAGTGCAAACTTCTCCCCTCCCCAAAAGGAGAGATATCTATTCCAGAGGATTGTAGCCCCCAAACATCTCCAACGCCCAGGTGAGAACTGCCCTCACTAAGGCAAAAACACAGCATCCATGGGACCGGATGGTGTCCCCGGCTGTGTGCTTCATGAACTCAACGAGGAATTAAACCCACAGTTAGGACAGCTGTTTAATCTTAGCCTCACCTCAGGATACGCACTCAAGGAGTGGCACGCACTGTGGTCCCACTTCATAAGGGCGGTGCCTCCACAGACCCTGGAAATTACCGCCCCATTAGCTTGACAAGCCTTATCTGCAAAGCCATGGAGAGGATCATAATGGAACTCATAAATAAAGACATAGGGAACTTGCAGACTTTGGATCCAACCCAGTTTGGCTTTGTGAAAGGCAGATCCTGCCTCTTAAACTTGGTTGACTTTTTCTAGACAGTCACCAAGGCCATTGATGAGGGAAAGGCAGTCCATACAGCCTACCTCGACCTGGCAAAGGCCTTCGACACAATACCCCACTCAGGTATCATCGAAAAACTCATCAGCTTGAATGTAAACCCATACATCACAAGATGGGTTGCAAACTGGCTAAGTGACAGAATCCACAGGGTCAGAGTTGCTGGAGCCATGTCAGACTCAAAGCCTGTCACAAGTGGTGTCCCACAGGGCTTAGTCCTGGGTCCATTCTTGTTCGGCATCTACTTTTCTGAAGTACAAGCAAACACAGGAGGGTTATGGCTGACAAAGTTTGCAGATGACTGCAAACTGGGCGCTATAGTCGAAAACACATCTGACACAGATATCCTCCAGAAGGGCCTCACAGAAACGGATAACTGGTGCCAGAGCCATGGCCTGAAGTTAAACGCCAAAAAATGCATAGTCATACCCTTCGGGAAAAACAAGGTTACCCCTAGCTACCATATAGGTGGCAATCCACTGAGCACAGAAAAAGTCATCAGGGATCTGGGGACCCAAGTTGACAGTAGCCTTCGCTTGACACTCATGTTGCTAAAGTAGTTAGGAAAACCTTCTATATCGCCCACCTGATCATGAAGGGATTCACATCTAGATCAAGGGAGGTCATCGTCCCCCTGTACTCATCACTCATTAGACCTATGATTGAGTACAATGCCCCGTTTGGAATGTATCTGACCAGACACCTGCTGCAGCTTGAAAGGCCCCAAAAGTTCCTCACCAAAAGGATAAAGGGTCTCAAAAATATGTCTTATGCTGCCCGACTGAAAGAACTCCAGCTCTATTCAGTCTCATACCGCTTGCTCAGAGGTGACCTGTGCCTGACATATACGGCCATATCAAACCCAGATTTGATGAATATGCTTCACCTCAAAAAATCTAGATCCCTCAGAACCACAAGGGCGGGAGACTTAAACCTTGACATGGTTATAAATAGAACGTGCTGGAGGGACAGATTCATCACCCAACGACTCCCTATGCTGTGGAACAAAATCCCGGTACATGTGAGGCAGAGCACCTCGCTGGCCTTGTTCAAGAGGAATCTTGACCAATGGATGGGAGATCGCAGATATACCCCAGGGATTACTTCAGTGTCACTGCTTGACAGAGGCACAGAAAAATGATAGGCATAGTTTTTATTCAAACTAAAGGGGTAGCGAAAGCCACATAACTATGGGCTAGGATTATAAATGCCCTTGGGCAGATAGCCTAGTATGAACCTATGAATATATATATGTATATATTAATATATATATATATATATATATATATATATATATATCTGTATATCTATATATCTATATATATATATATATATATATATATATATATATATATATATATATATATAGGTTCATAGGTTGGTACTGGGCTATCTGCCCAAAGGCATATAGTAGCTCAGCCACATTGTGCGGTATTCACCGCCCCTTTAGTAGTTCCCTAGACCCTTGTACTAGCAGCTAGTACCCTTGGCCCCTATCTAGTAGTGCTGTTGGTGTGATCCCCGGTGTGAACTTTCTGTTACCTGTTTCTGTTCTGTTTCTGTTAGATACATATATATATATATATATATATATATGTATATACATATATATATATATATATATATATATATATAAAATATAAAATGACATCATGAAATATCTAATGCAGAAAACTCTGAATCTCAAATATCTAAGAAAAGATGTAGTATAATATAAACCCTCCTACAAAACCAAGATCAGGTGTCATCATTTAGGAAAGGGGTTTACTAATGTGTAGCATTGGGGGCAAAGGCAGGGTTAAGGTTAACACGTATGAATAAGGTGGTTCGGGGGGGGGGGCAAAGCATCTTTTGCATTTTATTTTGATTAAAATTACAAAATAAGAAATCATAACAGACAATATTTCACCATCATAAATGACTGAATCTACATGAAAGAAGTACAACTGAATACTAATAATATGAGCACCATTACAGTTAATGGGTTGGGGGAGGCACCGCCACTTTGTGTGCGTGTGGTAAGTGCATATATGTTCGTGAGAGTCTGTATCATGATACATGTATGTATGATCAACCTCGGCACCACGGACTCCGATGCTGTCTTTGGATCCGACATCGGCTCCGATGACTGTACCTACTTCATCGCCATCCCCAGCCACGGTGCCGACAGTTTCTTCAGCTCCAAAACTCGAATACCTGCCAAGAACAAGATACCTCCGGTGCATACTGTCTCTGTTTTGACAGCAGTTTTTTCCCTGTCGGCACCGTCCACCCTTGCTGCATTGGCTCCGGTGAAACCGATGCTCTCCCGAAGTAGTGCTTGGACCGTCCGTACCTTGGTATCTAGCCCAGCGCCTGTTTTCTTGCTGTCGCCATCTGCCCATGGCTCTGATGGCTTCCAGTTCTCTTGCTCCTCTCCCAACCCCCCATTTCGGGACCCTGGGCACGGGCGTCACAAGAACCCTCTTTTAAGGGAACCCCTTCTCTGGAGTCATCCACAGAAGATCCCACTGGTGAGCCACCCCGGAAGAAACGGTGCAAGAGGAAGCACCTTGATTCACTGGAGGAATCTATCACCGAAGACACTGATTGTGATGAGGAGAAGGGTCCCCACGGTCTCCCCCAGATGACATCTCATTTGGAGACATTCTCGAAATTCTCAAGCAGCGGGGAGACTGGAAGTCCTATAACCCTTCTGAGGAATCTGTGTTCCTGCAGGCTTTCTGTGCCTGGCCATCTACTTCCTGGGTGACCCCACCAGCAGATGACCTTGTTAAACTCATTGTGCAGCATGACTGGAAGGCCCTGGACAATGTAGAACCTGTCCCTCAGAGGCCAGGCAAAAATTTTATCTACACCTGAAGACCAGCCCCACTGGTGCTAGCAGTTGACAGTTGATTCTATGGTTGTGGTGGCGGCCACCAAGTGGGAACTGGCAGATGATAGTGCCACCATTCCTCCTCCAAACAGGAAGTCCCGTATCATGGACAGACTAGGGAAATGGACCAATGCTTCAGTGACCTTCTTCATTCGGTTGCTGAACTATCTGGCACATTTTACTCGTCTACAAAGAGACCTAATTTCCGAAATGTATTCCTCTTTGGTGGGGACTGTCTGATGAGGTGCATGATGCTGTCGCCTCACAGCTAGCTACCCTCGAATCCATCTCGAACCCCTCGATGCTTTTGATATCTCACTCCACCAAGGGGGCAGCTCGAGCTGCTGCATCAGACATTGTCATGAGACGTAATGTATGTGGTTGTGTGACTTTGCCAACCCCTTTAAATCTTTCTTCTTCAATGCACCTGTCACTGAATCTGCACTTTTTGGACCCAAAGTACGAGACACACTTACACGTAGTGAGAAATCCCAAGGACCTTTTTGTGACACTCGTGGTGAACAATCCCCTCCCCCAGGGCAGAGGGGGAACTCATATGGAAGATGCGCCTTTCGGAGTAGAGGTGGGTCCGTGTTACCAGGGCGCTAGAGATTCTTTCTCTGGCAGACCCTACCAGTGCTTTTGAGCAGCAGCCCAATAGCTTCCATCTGTTAGCTGTCGGGGGTCATTTTTCTCTGCATCTACCAGCCTGACATCTTATTACTACCGATTATTTTTGGGTGCAGAGAATATCCAGAGGCTATCCAATACCTTTCGACTTAACTCCTAGACCTGTCAAATGAATCCCCGATGTACCACCAATCAGAGGGAATTAGCACCCTTAGAGAAAGTGCCAAAAATGACAGGGGACTGGTGACCAATCCTGGATCTCGGCCTATTGAACAAATCTATCAAACCTCAAAAATTCCAGATGGCCACGATACAGTCCACTTTTCCCTTCCTAGGGTGGGGTAACTCGATGTGCTCTATAGACCTCCAGGACACGTACTACCACATAAAGATAGATCACCGCTCCCATAGGTTTCTCCACCTCTGGCTGGGAGCCAATCACTACCAGTTCAGGGCATTGCCATTCGGTATCTCGACAGCCAACCCCCCCCCCCCCCGAGTGTTCACCAAATGTATGGAAGTTGTGGTCGCTCATCTTCGATTACAAGGATTCTATGTGTTTCCCTATCTAGATGATTGGCTTCTTACCACTCCGACCAGGAATCTTGTAGTCTGCAGCCTCTCTTACACTCAAGCTCTCGCTCTCCGCTTGGGGATTACAATCTACAAAGACAAATCTCAAATGTCTCCAATGAAGACACTGGAATTTATTGGCGCGGTCTTCAACACAACATCCTGTCAAGCTTCTCTCCCCCCCCTCACAGGCTTTTGAAAATAAGACACCAAATCCAAGACCTTCTTCCTCAGACCTGTGTACCAGCACATCTTGTACTGCAATTCTTGGGCTCCATGGCAGCTTCCATTACTTTGGTACCACTGGCGAGACTGCACATTAGAATCCTGCAGTAGCTCCTTTCCGCACAGTGGTCATTGCTAAATCACCCACTCAACCACATGATACGCCTTACAGACCATTACAAGGAAGAAATGCTATGGTGGATGAAGCCATAAACATATCTTTGGTGTCGACCTTTCTGTTTTCTTCAGCCCACAGCCATGGTGACCACGGATGCTTCATTGTTAGGGTGGGGGGGATATTTTCAGGGAAAGACTGTGCAAGGCACCTGGTCCCCCATGGAGGCCAACTCGCACATAATGTCCCGGAACCGAGGGCAGTTCTCTTAGCGTTGCAAGCATTCCATGCATCCCTTCCCTCGGGGACCATTGCAATTCAGTCAGACATGTCAGTCGTCTGGTATATCAACAAGCAAGGTGGAACCAGGTCTTGCCCCCTGTGTTGGGAAGCCATGAGGATTTGGCACTGGGAAATAGTTTCCACCCGCTTTCTTATAGCAACGCACATTCCTGGGAGTTCCAACCTTATTGCGGACAATCTGAGCAGGAATATCCTGATGCCTCACGAGTGGTCCCTCAACCCTGTAACAGCAGATTGGATCTTCCAGCGCTGGGGCAAGCCTTGCTGCAACCTGTTTGCTTCCCTTCTAAACTACAAATGCAGAAGCTATTTTGCCCTGATCCCCTCTCGGGGGGAACCACCGAGGGACGCTTTAACGCATGATTGGCCCTCGGGTCTTCTATATGCCTTTACCCTGTTTCCCTTCATCCCAAAATTTCTCCAGAAAGCTCAGAGGTTGAGAAGCAAAGTGATCCTCATTGCCCCCCCCACTGGCCACGTCAAGTCTGGTTCCCATTTCTGTGGCCTCATCTGATTCACAGCCCGTGGATTATGGATCATTCCCAGAACCTGTTATCTCATCCTCTGGGATGGATTCATCTGAACCTGCACAGTCTCAAGCTCACAGCTTGGTTCCTCCACTTTCAGTGATTGCCAGGCTGCCTGATATCCCATCTCCTGTTCGTGAAATTCGTCTGACCTCACACAAACCTTCCACTAGAAAAGTTTATTCTAGTAAATGGACTAGGTTCTCTATTTGGGCCAAAGACCAGAACCTAGACCCTTTCTCTATGCCTATTCAAAAGATCCTACAATACCTGACTACTCTTTTACATGCAGGAGCCTCAGCTTCAACTATCACTGTGTATTTAGCAGCTGTCGCCAATTTTTCATAATGGTCGTGATAATTCTTCAGTTATGTCACTGCCTATGCAAGACCTTTTTGAAGGGAGTATTGCATGCTAAACCTCCGGTCAAGCCTCCCTTAGAACCCTGGGACTTGACTCTGGTGCTTCAGTCTCTCACAGGTTCTCCCTTCGAACCCTTTGATTCATGTGATTTGAAATTTTTGTCATGGAAAACCATACTTCTAGTAGCACTTAACTCAGTGAGAAGAGTATCTGAGCTGCAGGCCTAGAGTGTCAAGAGTGATCTTGCACACGGATAGGGTGTCCCTTCGTACTGACCCTTCTTTCTTGCCCAAGGTCATTTCTGGCTTTTCCATTAACCAATCTATTGACCTGCCAGTTTTCTTCCCTTGGCATTCTAATAGAGGGTAGTACCTTTTGCACACCCTTGATGTTCATCGGCAGCTTCTTTATTTGGACAGGACTAAATCTTTCAGGAAAACAGATCAATTGTTTGTGGCCTTTGCAGGACCCAGATTGGGTAAACCTGTTTCCAAAGTGACTTTATCCTCTTGGCTTAGAAACGTCATTGCCTTTATCTACAAACAGAATAAGCTATCCTTGCCTTCCAGAATAAAGGCTTGTTCTACCAGATCTATGGTACTTCTGTAGCTTTTCATTCCAGAGCCTTTATGGATGATATATGCGCAGCAGCCACTTGAGCAAGACCTCATACGTTTATATCTCCTTACAAATTGGATTTGACCTCCAGGGGACGAGCATCTTTTTGTTCTATGGTGCTCAGGAATATCCTTCCTTAGGGACACCCAGGACTCAAGTAGCTGGGGACTCGGTCCTAACTGTAATGAAAGTACAAAGATTTACAACATCAGATAAAGAAGTTATGTCTTACCATAACATTCCATCTGTGTTGTTGATCTTTGTTCATTCATTACTTCCCATTTTCCTTCCCCTGCCTGGACTCCTGGTGTACTTTAGGACCTCCTGGTTAGGGTATTTGCTGTGACAGAGCCTCCTACTATCTTTTCTATTACATCATGTTTTATCTAGGGCAGGCAAACTCGATCTGGAATAACTAGGAGATGGGCGTTTTGGGTAGGTCTTAGCTGAGAGTTTTTGGCTTGTGCGAGTTGGGAAACGGCCATATCGGTTCCGAGGACGGGACCGAGTTCCTAACTGTAATGAATGAACAAAGATCTGCAACACAGATGGAACGTTATGGTAAGACATAACTTCTTTTTTCTTAAAGGCTGAATTACACCTATTTGTGTCGCACAACATTGAACCCATTATGAGGAATCACAAAACATCAAATTACTGGAGAAGGCTCTGCCATGCTTCTTGTTAGGGGGAGCAAGTAATTATTGCATTTTAGTGGTCGATTTAAATGGGAGTTGACTAAAAAAATTGACTGTTCCCACCAGTGTTAGCTCATCAGACTATTAAAACTTAGTCTTTTGTAGCTTCTTCTGTTGGACCATTCAGTGTAGCATTTGGCTAAGTCACATTATGATTCAAGGACCTCTGAATAGCCTTACGACTCATTATGGATTTGGAACGTCGTCCTTGATCTCGGGAAGCAGGCTGTGGCAGTACATTTGACAAAAGGTAAATGCATCTGTTAGCTAAATACATTGTCATCCTTGGTTTGAGTCATTTGGGCTGATTCGGTGATACACCGCTGACTGATTCAAACTCCTCAGGATGCTGTGGCTGCATCTCCAGTTATGTCTCACAATAGAATTGTCATTTGTAACATCTACTTTTTGTACTGTAATGCCAGTTGTTTCCCTTTGTTCTATTCCTTCCAACTTTAAGGCCACTGGTTGGCTTATTTGAAGCCCATGTCGAGTTTAAGTGAAATGTCTGTCGTAGAGGTGTATGTCAGAATTGTTTTCATTTTTTTGGTAATATTTCTTGAGAGACTCCCAAAGAATAGTCTTTTTTTTTTTTTTTTTCTCTCTGTTTTGAGTTCCAGCATAAGTATGGTTGTCCAGAGCAGTCCGTCAAGAATCAGCTATGTAGGACTTTATCTAATGGCACAGCAAGACATGGGAGCTTTGTGACAATTAGAATGGCAAAGAATCTTTCTGGAAATTTGGACTGCTGTTTCTGCAGCTCCACTGGACTGTGGGTAGGGAGAACTTGGTGTAGTATGTATAAAGGATGTTGCTGGGAATCTGTGGAGACTAGCTGTTTATGTACATTGTCTGAGATTAATTCAAATGACACACCATATCCAGTAAACATAGTCTTGAATCTGGCAATAATGTGTTGGTTTGTCATTGTTTGTATATTTATATAAATATAAAAATCAAGTGGAAAAAGATCGTAGGAACAAAACCACTAATCCAATAAAACGATCGTGTCAGCACACAGGTTGCAAGTCCATAAAGCGTTTATTATATAAATTCCACAAGCGCTTTCACCCCAACTCAATTGTAGGGCTTTTTCAAGTGTAAAAACAGTATAACTGTTCAATCAGCCATCTTTAAATAACTTCATTTTAAAAAAAAGGCACCAAAACCAATCTGATCTAAATTTAAAGTAACCACACACATTTTTACAACTGTCAAATTTAAAAACACAAATAAATTCACTTTGTTTACCAAACATTAATAAACTTGATAAAACTTTGAATCAAAGCAGTATAAAATAACACAACATAACAGTTCTATCTAAAAAAATAAGAAAAGGATATCAATTTTTAAAAAAAAAAACTTTAAAGTTATATTAAACAATACAATCAAAATATTACTTTAATAACTGTTTCAGTAGTTGTTTTTAAGTAATTATTTTGATAAATCTTCTTCTTTTTTAATCAAATAAGGCTTAATAGAAATATGCTCATTTAGTCCTGGGGGGTGAGTGGCATTCAGTCTAATTTGCTAGTAGGTCTCCCTACAGCATAGCCAATTCTCCCAATCTCCCCCTTTGGGGTCAATAGGTACTTGTTCAAGAATCCCAAAACGAAAGCCAGTGTGTTTAGGCTCCATTTGTAAATGTTTACTTAATGCATTATTAATATTCCCTTTTTTTATGTTATATAAATGTTCATAAATTCGTTTGTTCAACGCACTCTCTGACTTCCCTATGTAGAAACTAGGACGGTCTGTACACAGGGCTAAGTACACAATACCCTTAGTATGACAGTTACCCTTTTTTAAGTAAATCCTACTGTTGCCGTAATTTTTTAAGGTGATGGGTACTTCATCCAAAATATATCTACAATACCCACACCTACCACACCTACTAGTTCCCTTATCCAGAGTAGTTGTACATCTATAATTGTTACTTTCATCAGATTTGTTCCTGTTTTATAAACAAAGATAGGATGATCACCTACTTTGTGTACTAAATCCTTATTGTGCTTTAAAATTTCTCTGGATAAGGTCCTTAACTTCCCTTGTAATGTTACTGTGTTGAAGAACCATAGCTCTTTTAAAAGCTTGTTCACTGTCCACTTCATGACCTTTTACAGTTACCAATGGTTTCCCCAAAATAGGAGAATATCTAGTTGCACGACCATTTATAATTTCTTCCGACACTTCCTTTATTAACATGTCAGGGTAACCCCTTGAACTAAACAAATCAGAAATAAAATCAATTTCCACTAAAAAATCATCCCACTCTGATGTCATCCTGGCCACTCTGACCATTTGGCCCTTGACTATACTCCTTTTTTGTTTCCAGAGGTGGTCACTGCTGTAGGGGAGGTAGGAATTACTGAAAGTATTTTTCCTATAAATTCTTGATTTTAGTCCCCCATTGGTTTTATCTAACCTCGCATCTAAATAATCAATTCCACCCTGGTCAAAATTAAATGTAAAGTTTAAGAATCCAGTGGTGGAATTTAAAAACAAACTCCACAATAGTGTTAGCTGGTCCTTCCCAAATAATAAACAAATCGTCCAAGAAGCGTCGGTATAATTTGATGTTGTAAAAATCTGAAAGAAACAAATGCTGCAACTCCCATTGTAAAAGGACAAGGTTAGCGTAGATGGGGGCACAAGCTGCCCCCATAGCTACGCCTCTAACCTGCTTGAAAGTTTCCCCCTCAAAATACACAAAATTGTTTTCCAACACAGTTCTCATTAGTTCTATCAACAGGTCAATATCAAAGCTCAAGGTAGACTTTCTGTCCTTCAAAAGTAGCCAAAAGTAATCTAAACCCTCATCAGTTGGAATACAGGTGAATAGATCAACCACATCAATGGTTAAAAAGTACACCTCACCTTCATAAGACTGCAGTGTCAAACCACGTAAAAAATCCTGAGAGTCCTTCAACATATGCTCATACTGATCAGGGATGTGTGTATGGTCCAAAAAAGATGCAATAGGATATGTTTTAGACCCCTTCCCTGACACAATTGGCCTATATGGAGGGTCAGTTGTACTTTTATGGATCTTTGGAATTCCAAAGAAAGTCGCTAGTCTTGGTTTCTTAATGGTCAACATAATACCAATCTTTTCATCCAGTCTACCTTCCATAATAAATTCTTCTATGGCTGGATCTGTTTTCCTGTAAGAGATGTTAATCTCATTCGTAGAAACTGGAATGTAGACCTCAACGTCCCCCAGGATGTTCAAAAAACAAATTTATGAACATTTATATAAGATAAAAAAAGGGAATATTAATAATGCATTAAGTAAACATTTACAAATGGAGCCTAAACACACTGGCTTTCGTTTTGGGATTCTTGAACAAGTACCTATTGACCCCAAAGGGAGAGATTGGGAGAATTGGCTATGCTGTAGGGAGACCTACTGGCAAATTAGATTGAATGCCACCCACCCCCCAGGACTAAATGAGCATATTTCTATTAAGCCTTATTTGATTAAAAAAGCAGAAGATTTATCAAAATAATAACTACTGAAACAATTATGAAAGTAATATTTTGATTGTATTGTTTAATATAACTTTAAAGTTTTTTTTTAAAAAATTTTGATATCCTTTTCTTTTTTTAGATAGAACTGTTATTTTGTGTTATTTTATACTACTTTGATTCAAAGTTTTATCAAGTTTATTAATGTTTGGTAAACAAAGTGAATTTATTTGTGTTTTTAAATTTGACAGTTTTAAAGTAACCACACACATTTTTACATTTAGGTCAGATTGTTTTTGGCGCCTTTTTTAAAATGAAGTTATTTAAAGATGGCTGAACAGTTGCACTGTTTTTACACTTGAAAAAGTCCTACAATTGAGTTGGGGTGAAAGCACTTGTGGAATTTATATAATAAACGCTTTATAGACTTGCAACCTGTGTGCTGACATGATCGTTTTATTGGATTAATTGTTTGTATATTTACAATTTCTGTATTTCGATAGTAATAGTCCAGTAGTGCAAGGTAGCTCTTTCCTTAAAACTTAGAGACCGCAGAGCAAAGGTGTAACATTTCCCTGCTGGGGCCTTGCAGTCACAGCGTCAGGAATAGTGACGGTCTCTTGTCTTAGATGGTTTATGTGTTTGGCAAAATTAGCCTGTAGACATAAGCTTTGCAACATCTATCTAGATATTCGGCCACCGTACCAACATTTTGGCTCTTTCACATAACTTAGTCAAGTCTAAAATGGTCTTAATGGATTTATTGTAGCACTTTGGTACATTGTGAAGAAGACACAACAAATTTCTTCTTAGTACAGGAGCAAACTAGTATTTTCAGTTATTCTCTGACAGTACTATACTGTACACCAGATGGTTTGCCTGTGTCCAACAGTTAGGCCATCCATCCCTTCTGTAGTTAATGACTATCTGTAGCTCATTGTCATGTTTTGTAGCTTGTCTAAGTCTGTCAAGTCATTGTAGTAATTACTGTCTGATTTGCCATGATACTGTGCACATAAGCAGCATTATCTTCATTAATAGATTGCATTTGGTCAGATATTCAGTTTCTTGGCCACATGTCATCCACAGTCATTTGCTTTCCAGGCACATGGCTTGCTGTGGCATTAAAACCTTTCAGTATCACAAGCAACCCTGATACTTTGGAAGTACTTTCCTCAATTTAGAAGAATTAATCAGTGGAGCAAGTGGTTTGTGATTGGTTTGTAAATGGAAACTCTATACACTCAAGTACTTCATCTTATGTCCCTATAAATATGGGTATTGTTGAACCGATTCATGTGTGGGTACATAGTTTACTGCTGTAGTCTTATTTTTTCAAGAAATAAAATTAATGAAGATAAAACAATCGTTTTCTCAATTTATCAAGTACAAAGTAATATAATCTGAAAATAAAGTGAACGTTTCGTGATTATTATATCAACTGTAGCTTTGAATTTGAGATCCCTTATTTTCTTTGTCAGTGGCTAATATAAATTAGGGGAAAGAGGACAGCCCTACCTAGTTCCTTTGTTCAGACACCGGTTATAAAAGTAAAAAATGGAGAAATAGGAGTCACAAACCGCTTTTAATAAAACTTCTGTATAAAAACAAAGTTTAAAGTGAAATGGAAATGTCATAGTAAACTTTCACCATAAAGGCTTTATCAGGCAGCTATAAAAAGCAAAACTGAGTCCATTTAAACTGGTAGTCACATGATGCTAGTTGATCTGATTACACAAAGGTTTTAAAATCACCATATCATTAAGACCAGGGGTAATGGGAGCTTTGATCTTGAAAATACATTTAAGTTCTTCATACTCAATGAGATCTTTCCTGTTGCCCCTTTGAAGAGGTTTTGGTAATATGTTCAGTATTGCTAACTTAAAATTGTGAGCATTATCAGCATCCTTTATATGTTTGTTTAAAGCATTGGTTCAGATATTCCTGTTTATATCTGTAAGATGTTACCCTGTTCTTTCAATTTCCTGTTGGTTTTCCTTAGATATATATATATATATATAAAATCTATGTGTACGGTAAATATAAAAAGTTTACACACCCCTGTTAAAATGCCAGGTTTTTGTGATATAAAAAATGAGACCGCAATAAATCATTTCAAAACTTTTCCCACCTTAATGTGGCCTATACCCTGTACAGTTCATTTGAAAAACAAATCTGTTAGGGGAAAAGAAATATAAAAAATAAAAAAATGTACAATAAGCTGGTTGTGTAAGTGTGCACACCCTTAAAGTAATCCTTTGTTGAAGCATCTTTTGATTTAATTACAACGTTCAGCCTTCTTGGGTAGGAGTCCATCAGCATGGCACATCGTGACTTGGCAATATTTGCCCACTCTTCCTTGCAAAAGCACTCCAAATCTGTCAGATTGCGAGGGCATCTCTTGTGCACAGCCCTCTTTAGGTCACCTCACAGATTTTGTATTGGATTTAGGTCTGGGCTCTGGCTGGGCCATTCCAAAACTTTAATTTTCTTCTGGTGAAGCCATTCTTTTGTTGATTTGGATGTATGCTTGGTGTCATTGTCGTGCTGAAAGGTGAAATTCCTCTTCATCTTCAGCTTTCTAGCAGATGCCTGAAGATTTTAGGCCAAAAGTGACTGGTATTTGGAACTGTTCATAATTCCGTCCACCTTGACTAAAGCCCCAGTTCCAGCTGAAGAAAAGCAACCATAAAACATGATACTGCCACCACCATGCTTCACCATGGGAATGGTGTTCTTTTGGTGGTGCGGAGCATTGTTTTTGTGCCAAACGTCCCTTTTGGAATTGTGGTCAAAAAGTTCAACCTTGGTCTCATCAGACCATAACACATTTTCCCACATGCTTTTGGGAGACTTTATGTATTGTTGCAAATTTTAGCCAGGCTTCCGTCTTGCAACCCTACCCCATAGCCCAGACATATGGAGAATATGGGAGATTGTTGTCACATGTAGTGCACAACCAGTACTTTCCAGAAATTCCTGCAGTTCCTTCAGTGTTGCTGTAGGTCTCCTGGCAGCCTCCCTGACCAGTTTTCATTTTGTCTTTTCATCAGTTTTTGGAGGGAGGTCCAGTTCTTTGTAATGTCACTGTTGTCCCATATTTTCTCCACTTTTTGATGACTGTCTTCACTATGTTTCATGGTGTATCCAATGCTGTGGAATTTTTTTTGTACCCTTCTCCTGACTGATACCTTTTAACAATGAGATCCCTTTGATGCTTTGTAAGCTCTCTGCGAACCATGGCTTCTGCTGTAGCATGCAACTGAGTAAATGTCAAGAAAATCCCATTAGGACAGCTGAACTTTATTTGGGGTTAATCAGAGTCTCTCTAATTGATGGCAGGTGTGTACCCAAGAAGACTGAATGCCATAATTAAATCAAAAGGTGCATCAATAAAGTATTAGTTTAAGGGTGTGCACACTTATGCAACCAGCTTATTGTACATTTTTTACTTTTTGTATTTTTTGCCCTAACAGATTTGTTTTTCAGTTGAATTGTGCAGGTTATAGGTCACATTAAAGGTGGGAAAAGTTTTGAAATGATTTATTGTGATATGAGAAAAAACTGGCATTTTAACAGGGGTGTGTACACTTTTTATATCCACTGTGTGTGTGTGCGCGTGCGTGCGTGCGTGTGTGTGTGTGTGTGTGTGTGTGTGTGTGTGTGTGTGTGTGTGTGTGTGTGTGTGTGTATATATATATATATATATATATATGTGTGTGTATGGGTCCATGCCAGATGGACGAAAGCGCACTTCACTGAAGACCACATCGCCGAGACGACTCCCGACAGGATGAATCCCCTACAACGGTAAGTCCATGTTTCATGGAACAGGATACATTCCCATTTCCGTAATACACTCAAAAACCACATCTCAACATGTATAGCAGAGGGGCAAGCCCCCCTGTACCCCCCCATGTGGGGGGCTGCGCTCCCTACACCCCTCCTACTTAAATATACCAACTACAAGATCGCACAACAGTGGGAAATGGGACTAACTCCCAGTATGCACTACTTACTGGTGGGGATTCATCCTCGTTTCAGCGATGTGGTCTTCGTTGAAGAGATGGACCCATATATATATATATATATATATATATATATATATATATATATATATAAAACGTGTGTGTGTGTGTGTGTGTGTGTGTATATATATATATATATATATATATATGTATGTATGTAGCTACAATAAACACAATTCTTTCATTTAGAAGTCCCTTTCTTCGTTGCTTGTGAATGAAGGAAAAGTAAGTTGTCCCTTGTAGCAAAATTTGTTCTTAAGATTGGCACTCTTTCACGACTAGAACTAGGTGCTTCATCTAGGATATTGCTAAGTTGTGGAACAGTAGTTAGGACTAAAGCAGGCCAATACCTCCGTATAATCTGTTTAACACTGGACATGTTCCTATCATATGTAAGCATATATCTTCGTTTAGTAGTTTATGTTGTGTGCTGGGTTCTTGTGGTGAGATGCTGCAAAATAAGGTTTAAAAATCTGTGTATCATTTATTTAAAATGTCATTTTAAATGATATTGACATGATTGATCTTGTACCCCCCTTTGTCAAAATTGTTGATCATGGTATACATTTGCGTAAACATGGTGTCATGGTTTGTGTTCAGTTTTGTTACCCTTATTAACTGATTTCTCACTATGTTGTTGTATGTATGAGGGGGCTGCATAATATTTCTGTGTAGGTATGTATTCCTTTTGACCGTTTTTTTTTTTTTTTTTTTTTTTAATGGAGTGTATCTTTTATTCCCTCAGATGTAAGTTTATTAAGTGTAATGTCAAAATAGTGAATTTGGGAGGCTGACGTATCACGTTTAAAGCCCAAAACCTGGTGGTATTAGAGGTATAGTGCTTAAAATCATAGAATTCTGATGGTGTGCCTCTCCATGTGAGGAAGGGGTCATCGATAAAGCACTTACACAAAGCAACTTTGTAAAATGTAAGGGATATTGTGAAGTATAAACTCCCTCTCCCATTGATGCAGCATAATATTGGCATAAGTATTTGCAACCGGAATACCCAGCACTACACCCGTGACCTGTTCGTAAAGTTTGTCTTTGAAAGAGGAATACATTATTGGTTAACACTACAAGCAGTAAGTCATAGATGACTTCCGTTTCTCCTGGTGCGTAATCTGAAAATTTACAGAGATAGCCTCTGATGGATATAATTCCAGTGTTATTTGGAATAACTGTAAATAGGGATTCCACGTCCAGTGTTGCAAAGTGAAAACAGTTGACCATAGTGAAAGTTTGTGTAAAAAAATAAATCCGCCATGTCCTTAAGAATGGTACTGGTCCCTGATAAATTCACTTTCAATTTGGTGTCCACTTATTTGTGTATGGGCTCCGTGGCCCATCCACGAGCAGAGACAATATGCTACATAGGTGGGGAGGTGATGGCTTTATGGATTTTTGGTATGCCATAGGTAGTGGGTACCTTAGGGTTGGCAGATTTAAAGTAATGTAGCAACTCTTTGGTGATATGTTGGACTATATACATACATTCCAAAATAAGCATGATATTTGAAATTATTGAGTTAAGATGCCTAGTAATGGTGATGTAGGCTTCAGGATTCAGAAGTCACTGCATGGCTTGAGTATAATAATCTGTATCCATTACAACTATGCCTCCGCCATTGTTGGCACTTTTTATCACCAGTTCCTTGCTATTGGTTATTTTTAAGGGCTTTGAACTGCTTTTTAGTTACTGTATAATTTTATACAGTTTGTGCTCCACAACTTGTTCAAAGGTTAAAATAGTAGAGTTCTGCTGTGGTACAAACATACTTGTGTGTTTAAAATTGCTGGGAGTGCTATCATTGTCACCAAATGAAATTTTCAAATTCAGTATCCTAGTAAATTGTTTTAACTCTTAATTGCTTGTGCTGCATTTATATGCTGAGAGGGGAAAAGCTGATAGTTCATCTGGATTTAAAGTGTAATTAGCGATATTAAATACTGTGCTCATGGTTTCCACTGACTCCTCGTTGCAAGGTGATGTATGTCTTGATGGTTCCTGTTCCATAGATTCTTCTTCCTCGTTGGGAGGGTTTCTGACATTGGCCGTGGTTGTTGCACATCCAGGGGATCCAGAGCTGTTACATTATTAGCATCCACGATCGTTGGATTCTGTTACTAGGAAACTCCTCCTCGTTCATGCGGTTGGTTGGAGGTGGTTGTGAGTGTGCAGTATATTTGAATGCATGTTCTCTCTTATTGGACCAAGTGAATACATTGCCTAAATTGAAGTTTTTAAGATCCCTTTTAAGTTGTTTTGGTCTCTACAAGTTGTTTCTCATAGGCAATGATTCTGTCAAATATTTCTTTTACAAGCTTAGAGTGTTCATTGAGTTTGATGTTGGTAAAGATCACAGTACAATAATTCCACCTCACTTTTCAATTGTAATTTGATTGCTTCAAAGAATGTCAGCATTACTTCCGTATAACAAAAGGAACAACTTAAATTCACAAGTTTCCAGCAGTGTAATGGGTCCCTGTACAATGTCATTTTAAGTGTCCTGAGATACTGGGAACAGCTTTATGTTGGAGATGTGCATTGAAGCTTAACCGTTGCCATTGCAGACATTTTAACGCCAGCTTGGTTTGTTCAAAGTGCTGTAGTTTAGTATGACATGATTGTAGCAGTTCAGTACCTGCTTCAGCTTGAGAAACTTGTTGCTGAGTTCATTCATTTAACTCACTAAGTAAGGGATTTACCATGATGTTGGTAAGGTCAAAAACCGGTAATAGAGTTCACATAGGCATGTTGCTGGTAGAGGGAATACCAGTTCTGTTCATGTCCACTGCACCCAGCAGTAGCATAAAACAGTCAGAAACACAAGTCTCAGTGCAGTGACAAGTCCGGTGTCTTCCATGCTGAAAGATGTTGCCTTGTTCTGTCTTTCAATTTCCTGTTGGTTTTCCCTATATACTATGCATTGCTTTTACAGCATGGTGCATAGTAAACAAGATTTCTAGAATTGCAGGTGACTTTCAAACCTTACTTAAGGTGTTTGCATAATCCAGTCATTTAGCATCATGTGACTTTGTATCATCAGCTTAAATGGACTCAGTTTTGCTTGTTTGTATCTGCGTGATGAAGCTTTTATGGTGAAAGTGTATTGTGACACTTGTGTTTATTTTAAACTTTTTTTTTTATACATAAGTTTTATTAAAAGCTGTCTGTGGTTCCGGTTTCTCCATTTCTTACTTTATTTTATTTTGTTTTCCGAATTGGAAGACACCGGACTTGTCACTGCACATTCTTACTGTTCAGACACAGGTTATCAGAGAGGAATCCTTCCACCCTTAAGAGATATTACCTTTTATTTTAATATTTAAACCTAGATCCTACAAGAGGTATTTTTTGAGGGTTTACATTGCCAGCACACTTAAAGGTTTTAGGAGCATTGTGCTTTCCCTGATGGTGGGGTTTCTGGAGGTACTGTATACCTCTGAGACTTTGATTACTGAGGTGGATTCCAGTTATGAGCTGGGGGCACTTTAGAACTGTGTTTTTGATCTGATCACTGCTGATGTGGTGATGTGCTAGGCTTGTCTGAGTGAGGGTACAGTAACATGGCATTTTGTGTGTGAGGTTACAGTAACAGATGCCGGCAATTTGTGCGCGAGGGTACAGTAACAGATGTCGGCATTTTTTGTGTGAGGGTACATTAACAGATGGCATTTTGTGTGGGATGTGACCTTCTGTGGGAAAGGAGTTAAACCATCACTAAAGGTTAGTCTTTGCAGTCAAACATAATTCCACTGAGTAACTTCAGTGATAATGTGGTGGGTCTGCTAAAAAAATCTTTACCATTATAAGCTGTCCTAGACTAATGCAGTTGAATCAGGAGCCAAAAAAAAAAAGCAGATACTTTCCTTTTAGAGACTCGTTAACTTTTGTATCTTGTAGTTTTTAATAACCTTAAGAGAATCGAGTAGTGCTGTCCCTTCCTCCAGCTCTCCGTGGTGGCACTTCTCATATTTTGAAATTGCCCTGCTTGATTGAGTCCCTGCTTTTATAGGTTCATAGGTTCATACTAGGCTGTCTGCCCTAGGGCATTTATAAGCCTAGCCAGAGTGTGTTTGGCTTTCGCCACCCATTTTAAATTTTGCTATGCCCTTTTTCGAGGTTAGTATACTGTGCCTCTGTCTAACAGTGACACAGAAGTGATACCCGGGGTAAACCTACGATCTCCCATCCACTCATCAAGATTCCTCTTGAAGAGAGTCAATGAGGGACTCTGCCTAACCTGGACTGGGATTTTATTCCAGAGTGAAGGGAGCCTCTGGGTTATGAATCTGTCCCTCCAGCATGTCCTATTTATTTTGGTGCTGAGGTTCAAGTCTCTCAAGCGCAAAGCTCGATGGGATTTGGATTTTCTGAGGTGCAGCATGTCCATTAATTCTGGGTTGGACATGGCTTTATACGTCAGGCACTGATCGCCTCTGAACAGGCGGTATGCCACTGAGTAGAGCTGGAGTTTCTTTAACCGGGCAGCATATGGCATCTGTTTGAGCCCTTTGATCCTCTTGGTGAGGTACTTTTGGGGTCTTTCCAGTTGCTGCAGGTGTCTGGTAAGGTACATCCCAAAAGGGGCATTGTACTCAATTATGGTCCTGATGAGGGATGAGTAAAGAGGCACGATGACCTCCCCTGATCTAGATGTGAATCCCTTCATGATTAGGTGGGCTATATAAAATGTTTTTCTAACCACTTTGGCCACGTGGTTGTCAAATGAGAGATTGCTATCAACTTGGGTCCCCAGGTCCCTAATTACTTCTTCTGTACTTAATGGATTACCACCTATGTGGTAATTTGTGGGCACTTTGTTTTTGCCAAACATTTAGCTTGAGGCCATGGCTCTGGCACCAGTTGTCTGTTTCTATGAGGCCCTTTTGGAGGATGCTTGTGTCGGCTGGAGAGTCAATTATGGCGCCCAGTTTGCAGTCATCTGCGAACTTGGTCAGCCACAGTCCTTCCGTGTTGGCCTGTACCTCCGAGAAATATATACCGAACAAGAGAGGTCCCAGGACTGAGCCTTGAGGGACACCACTTGTAACTGGTTTGGAGTCTGACATGGCTCCAGCAATTCTAACCATGTGGGTTCTGTCCTTGAACCAGTTTGCAATCCATCTAGTGACATAGGGGTTTATATTTAAGCTGGTGAGCTTATCTATAATGCCCGAGTGGGGTATTGTATCAAAGGCTTTTGCGAGTTCCAGGTAGGCTGTGGGGACCACCTTCCCCTCGTCAATGGCCTTGGTGACTGTTTCAAAGAAATCAACCAGGTTTAAGAGGCATGATCTGCCCTTAACAAAGCTGAACTGGGTAGGATCCAGTGTCTGTAGGTCCCCAATATCTTTATTTATGAGGTCCATGATGATCCTTTCCATAGCTTTGCAGACCAAGCTAGTCAGGCTTATGGGGCGATAGTTTCCAGGATCCGTTGAGGCACCACCTTTATGGAGAAGGACCACTGTTGCTGTACGCCACTCTTTGGGCACATATCCTGTAGTAAGGCTGAGCTTGAACAGCAGTTTTATGTTTGGGTTTAGCTCTTCTTGGAGTTCATGTAGGACGCAGCCCGGGACACCGTCTGGTCCCATTGATGCTGTGTTTTTTGCTTTGGAGAGGGCGGCTCTTACCTGAGCATCTGAGATGTCAAGGGGGCAGCACTCTGCTGGGATAGATATTTGCCCTTTTGGTGGGGAGGGGGGGAGTTTGTGCTGAACCGGTCAGCTAGGATTTTTTTATACATCGTGGTGGTCTGCTTCCAGTGATGTCCTTCAAGGATGCATCTGCAGTCATAACATATGGGTTGTCCTGCCTCAGGCAGCCCTTCGGTCGGCCGGATTCCAAAGTCTGGGTCTGGCCTCGGCAGATGTCGCACTTTCCCCGACGTCAGAGCTTCTGGGGTATAAAGGCATCAGCCAACGCCATTTTCCTCAGTCTTTCTTGCCGTGCGGTGCCCGAAGCAGAAGCTGTTCGCAAGTGCCGGTCGGTCAGATCCAGAGATTTCAGCTACCGAAGACTTGAAAAGCTAAGTACCCCGTTGGGGACTCTTTCTTGCCTCAGCCGATGTCAGACAAAGTAAATAATTGTTTAACTTGTGGGAAACAAATACCTCATAAGGATTTCCACTCTTACTGCCTTCCTTGCTTAGGCCCAGACCACGATGTATCAGCTTGTTTAGCCTGTGCCTCCTTCAACCGATGAACTCTTAGACGTCGGTCGGAGTTCGCAGAAGAATTTTTTGGTACCGATTTTGCTTATAAAATGCCGTCGGAGACTCCGACTTCGCATATGGCCAAAAAATGCAAGGAAAAGGACCGACACTCGCGGCCCGCGGTTTCAGCTGAAACCACGGCTAGGCCTACCGCGAGTGTCTCGGTTTCGGCTGAAACCGAGTCCTCTGTTCTTACTATGACCGAAACCATACCTCCGACAACCGAGCCCAGAGAGGCCCCGGCTGAGTCGGCCTCAGAACTCCCTACCGAAGCTTGTGCTCAAGAATTGTCCGACACCATTCCTTTGGACATTTCTACCCCTGCACGTGGGGCAGCTAGGCCCCCAGCTTCTATGTCTATTAAGGCTTTCTCCAGGGCTAAAACTGCCAAACTTTCAAAAGCTTTTCCTGCCAAATCTACATCCCAGAGGCCTTCCTCAAGTTCTCAGATTCTCAGTCTTGCTGAGGACCTTATATCCTTAATTAGGGGTTCCCAACCTCACCCAGACAGGGCCTCCCAGCCTCCACCAGACAAAAGGCCCAGGACTGATCCCTCTGAACCTCTCTCCTCTGATTACTCCACAGATGGATCTGATTTGTCAGACCATCAGGAAGGGGCCTACTCGCCTTATGAGGATTCAGATGCAGAAGATTCTATTCCTTCAGCCTCCCCACCTGAAGAATTTTCCTTTGGGGAGACTTTACACTCCATGAGGGAGCACTTTCAATGGCAGGGTCAGGACTTCTCTGATTCTAGAAAAAGATTAAGGACCTTTTTGCATTTGCCCCAGCATAGGCCCTTAGCCATACCACCTGTTCTAACTGTAATTGATGATGTGTATAATGATGTTAGTACTGCACCTGATTCTCTTCCCCCCGCCCCTGCCAAACCTGACAGATATTACAGGGTCCCGGATTCTCACTTCCACCTGTATAAAGCCCATGCTGCAGACCCAGAAACTATTTCTCAGGGCCCAAAAGGGGTTGCAGCTGCTACTGCCAAAAATCCCCTACCCTCTGAAAGAGAGTCTAGTGCATTAGAGAGATGGGGTAAAAAGGTTTATACATCTGCTACTCTTTCTGCCAGGGCATTAAACTGTCAATTCCATATGATACAGTACCAAGAATTTTTGTTAGATCAGCTGAATAAGAAGCTTTCTTCTCCTGAGTCTTTAGACCGTAAATCCCTTCAGGATTTAGTGCACAACTCTCAGCAGGTCAGTAATCATTTCTTAAAATGTGGCTGTGATGCACTGGAGGCTTCATTTAGATCAGCTATGACTGGGGCAGTAATTCGTAGGCATGTCTGGTCTAAAGAGCAATCCTTGCCAGACCATGTCAAGGCTAAACTCCTCGATGCTTCAATGGAGAAACAAAATTTATTTGGCTCCCCTGCACAGGAGATTCTAAAGAAGGTGGAAGAAAAAGCAAAATCTGTGCAAACAGTAAAGGAATTTCTGCAGGTCCAACCTCCGAGGTTCAGCAGAAACTGGCCTACTAAGAATTGGTCCTTTCCAGACACCTCCAGAGCACAGAGGGGCAGGAATAGACGCCCTAGAGGCAGAGGACAATCAAAGGGTGCCTACAGGGGCCGTCAGTGGCAGCCTGCCAACCAGAGGAGTAGTGCCACAGCTGCAACTACAACCACTACCACAGGACAGACACAATGACTTGACTCTGATTCCGCCTACCAGGGATCAACTGGAAGCTCCCTTGGGCGGAAAGCTGGCTTTATTCTCGAAAAACTGGCATTGCATTACAAAGGACACATGGACATTGCAAACAATAGACAAAGGATACAGGTTTCACTTCCGCACTTTGCCAAAAAGGAGCGGAATGCCAAACCTCCCACCAAACCAGAAGGCAGAGGCTTCAAGACAAATCAAAAATTTACTTCAGATGAAAGCGATAGAAAGGGTACCATCTGTAGAACAAGGCCAAGGATTTTACTCCAGATTATTCCTTGTACCAAGAAAAGAAAACCAATGGAGGCCTATTCTCGACTTGTCCGCACTGAACACATATCTCATTGTACCAAAATTCAAAATGCTGACCCTACATTGGGAGGGTGGCCTAATGGTTAAAGTGTTTGCCTTACAAACACATGGTGCAGGGTTTGAGTCTCACAAGGGGATAACTGGCTAGGCTTAAAATGTCTCGCAAGGGCAGTTAGCCTAGTACTAATCTATGAACCTATGAACCTACAGCAACTTCTTCCCATGCTGGGCAAGGAGTCTTGGCTGGTGACTCTAGATCTCAAGGAGGCATACCTGCACGTCCCTATCGGACCAGATTGCAGAAGACACCTCAGATTTCTTGCAGGATCAGAGCATTATCAATTCTCAGCATTGCCCTTTGGCTTATCTACTGCGCCCAGAGTATTCACGAAATGCCTGGCATCAGTAATTGCACATTGCAGACTTCAGGGAATTCAAATTTACCCATACCTGGACAAATGCCTCATACAAGCGGACAACAAGACAAAATTGTTAAAGGACTTGGCCTATGTCATACACCTGCTACAGGCCTTGGGATACACAGTCAACATCCAAAAGTCAAGACTAGTGCCATCCCAAAGGATAACCTTTTTGGGTGCGGATCTGGACACAATCACTCAGACGGCTTTTCTCACAGAAGAAAAACAAAAACAACTTACAGATTACTTCATGACTTTGACAAGACAAACTCAGCTTACTGCAAGGAAAGTCCTGCAGGCCCTGGGTTACATGGCATCCTGCATAATCTTGATCCCACATGCCAGGCTGCATATGAGGAAATTACAATGGTACCTAAGGAATGTATGGTCTCAACACAGGCACAGTCTAGAAACCATGATACCAATCATTCCATCCCTTCAAAAGGAATTCCTGTGGTGGGCTCAGGCCTGCCAGTCCAACAGAGGGTTGCCTTTCAACAAACCAAAACCAAGGCAGACCATCACCTCGGACGCCTCAGACCTAGGATGGGGAGCACACATGGAGGACAAATGTATCCAAGGCCTATGGCCTCAAGGACAGCTAAACATGCACATAAACCAAAAGGAGATGCTGGCAGTGAAGCATGCAATCGAGGCATTCAAACCATTCCTCCAGCAAGGACATCTGTTAATAAGGACAGACAACACCACAGTGATGTGGTACATAAACAAACAGGGAGGCACACATTCCTACCCTCTATGCCGGTTGGCAATAAATCTGTGGAACCTATGCCTGAATCTCAATATCCAGCTGCAGGCCAAATTCGTACCAGGAAAAGAGAATTCACTAGCAGACAGCATAAGCAGAACTACCACGGATGCTCACGAATGGATGCTGCATCCAGACATCTTCAAACTCATAACAAAGAAATGGGGAATGCCAGAGATAGATCTGTTCGCCTCCCCACTCAACCACCAACTGAAGAAATTCTGCTCAAGGACATACCACCCACAAGCCTGGAGGGTGGACTCTCTCTCCTTCAGCTGGAATGCCCTAACAGTATATGCATTTCCACCTCTCCCACTGATGTACAAGGTTCTACTGAAGATCAGGGAGGAACAGCCAAAGGTGATACTAATAGCTCCGGACTGGCCAAGACAACACTGGTATCCGCTACTGAGAAGCATGTCTCAGGCGAACTCATGGCCTCTACCCCTATGGCCTCTTCTTCTAATGCAGAACAATTTCAAGACCCTGCATCCAAACTTGAAAACATTGCAACTAACTGCCTGGAAAATTCCTTAAAACCAAACCAAACTGTTTTATCTCAGAGGGTCAAGGACATTATCCTGGAGGCTCGCAGACCTTCCACAAGGAAGACATACTCAGCTAAATGGAAGAGATTTCTCATTTGGAGCACATCAAAGGGCACAGATGTCACAGTGGCAAACCTAGCACACATCCTAGAATACTTAGCAGAATTGTTCCACAATGGCCTGTCTTAGTCTTCCATTAAGATTCATGCTTCAGCAATTTCAGCAGAATACAATATGGATCCTCCTATCTTCTCTCACCCTCTTCTCAGACAATTTTTGAGAGGGATCAAAAATGTCAAACCTCCAAGGAGACCCCCTCTACCTGCATGGGATCTCAATTTTGTGCTGGAAAAATTGACACTACCTCCTTTTGAACCAGCAGCATCAGCAGACCTACAGTTTTAATCTTGGAAAACTGCTTTCCTTCTGGCAATCACTTCAGCAAGAAGAGTATCCGAGTTACAGGCATTAATGGCAATGCAGCCTTTTCTTATTTTCCACCAGGATAGAGTGTCACTGAGAACCAATCCTACTTTCATGCCAAAGGTGGTATCCAGGGTATCCTTGAACCAAGCTATTCATTTGCCTACGTTATTCCCTAACCCACAGAACAAAGGAGAAAAACTTTTGCACACCTTGGATATACACAGACAACTATGCTACTATCTGGACAGAACTAAAACCAACAGAAAAACTGACCAACTTTTTGTAGCATATTCAACTGGGGTGCAAGGAAGAGCAATTTCCAAACAGACAATTTCAAAGTGGATAGGAAATTGCATTCGCTTTTGCTACTCTTTTCATGGGAAGACAGCTCCTGAAAATATCAGGCCTCATTCCACAAGGGCCACAACCACCACTACAGCTTTCCTACGAGGGGTGGCTACCAAGGACATTTTATAAGCTGCTACTTGGAGCTCCGTGCATACATTTGCCAAGCATTATAATCTACCTTTATACTCCAGATCCCGAGCAGGGTTTGCAACTGCAGTTCTGCAGGGGATCTTAACTACACCATCCTTCTCTTAGTACCTCCTTCCCCAGTTTGGCTATGGTATTCTACCCATATGTTATGACTGCAGATGCATCCTTGAAGGACATAGTACAGTTTTGTACCTACCATAAATGTAGATGTCCGATAGGTATGCATCTGCAGTCAGGATTACCCTCCTTCCCTCTGTGGTATTCCTAGGGTGCTTACCCCTCTTTCAGCTAGCTGGGGGAATCTATTATGGTGTATTTGTTTGTTTGTATATATGTATATATATTTTGCTACTGTTTGGAATTTTCAGCATTTATCCAAATTTAGCCTTCCTAGAGGGCACCTGGCATCTGGGGCAAGAAACACTGAGGAAAATGGCGTCGGCTGATGCCTTTATACCCCAGAAGCTCTGACGTCGGGGAAAGTGCGACATCAGCCGAGGCCAGACCCAGACTTTGGAATCCGGCCGACCGAAGGGCTGCCTGAGGCAGGACAACCCATATGTTATGACTGCAGATGCATACCTATCGGACATCTACATTTATGGTAGGTACAAAACTGTACTTTTCCTGCCTTTGGATTTTATCCCTTTTTTGGAGTGGACCTTTGGGAGCCAGCGTATACTGTGTATTCTCACTGTCAGCTAGGATGTTGGCAATGTCTGTGGGTTCATTGTATTTGTTGTCATTTTGGACTACTTCTGAGCATATCTAGGAATTACCACCCAGGTTCCTAACATAACTAAAGAAAGCCTTGTGATTATCCTTAGTGTCCTGTGCAATTTTTCTCTCGAAGCTGGCCTTAGACAATTTTATGACTGCCCGTAGTTTTTTGCTAATACTGATCAGTGATGCCTTCCCTTTTTGGGATTTTGCGCTATCGTTTAGTAGCTTCCTCCTTCTATTGTATAGTTTGTTTATGGCTGGGGTCCACCAGACAGGACGTCTGCCTTTGGAGGATTGGGTCTTGGTTTTATTTGGGATTGCATGATCCATGCATTCCTGAAGGTGTTCATAGAATGCGTTTATAAAGGATTCTGCGGTCTGGGCGTATTTTCCACAGGCCGGGGCTTTGAAGGATTCCACCTCGGTTTTGAGGAGTGTGAAATTTGCTTTAGAGAAGTTTTTCACTGTGGTTTTCTGGGCAGGGGGTGGGGTCGGGATGTGAATATCCAGTGAGATTAGTTTATGGTCTGATCTTACCAGTGAGGGATACACTTCTGGTCTGGAGCATAGAGTCCCCATGTTGGTGATGATCAGGTCCAGTATGTTTTCCCCTCTTGTGGGAGTGGTAACAAGTTTTTCCATAGCATTTAAGTTTATAAATTCTAGGAACCTTTGGGCTGGGGTGTTGGAGCTAGAGTAATGCTCCCAGTCTATGTTTGGGTAGTTGAAGTCGCCCAATATAATGGTGTTTGGAGAGACCTTCATCTTTTCCAGTATTCTCAGAAAGGTCGAGTGGGGTTCCTGGGTTTGGGAGGGTGGTCTGTAGCAGGCTATAAACTGGAAGGCAGTTTTACCCACTGTTACTTGCACATGGATAGTCTCTGATGCTTCGTGCTTTGCCACCAACCTGGAGGTGTGGGTATCTTTGAATATTGATACTCCCCCTCCTTTTGTGGTTCGGCCCAAGTTTTGGGGCCGAAAAGCATGGTATGAGGTATAACCTGGTAGTGCTGGGGTGCTCTCAGGAGCCCTGAACCAGGTTTCTGTTACTGCACAGATATTGATGTTCTCCATGCTAAGGAGAGTTTCGAGTGTGTGCATCTTGAGGTTTAGACTTCTGGCGTTGAGTAGCATTACTCTTAGTTTCTTATCCCTTGTGATACCTATGGAGGTGGGTTTGTCTTTTGAGCCTTGCCTAAAAAAGGCACTATGGGGGTAGCAAGAGCCTTTGCCAATATCCGAAAGCCCAGGGGTGACAGGTGCAAGCCGTCCCTAGCGAAGCATTGTGGCTTGTCGAGCATATCATCCCAAGATGACAGGCATTGGATCCTCTTTGAATGACACCAGTACTTAAGCCAGTTGTTGAAATCGATCATCTTGTCTTCATATTGTGGCATCATTCTTGGTGAGGGTAAGATGCTACTCAAGGTCAGGGTCATACTGGCCTGGGCTACATGCTCAGAGAGCTCCTTTGTCTCTTTTCATGTAGTCCAGGGAGGTACGTCTCAGGTCATTCACACCAGCATGGACAATGACTGAGTCATATTTGAACTTGCTTTGGAGTGACGTGAGTGCTTGTGTTGTGGTGGATCCTAGCGCCCGATCGGCTGCTCACCGTGACCCTCTCCTTGTTCAGCCTGGTGAGCGGGACGTCAGTGTGCCTGACTATAGAGTCACCTATTACAAGTGTATCAGGTGTGTTGTTTAGTCTTAAGGGCTGTGACTGTTCGGCACACTGGCTTTGTGAGATATGTGTAGCACGTGTTTTGTTTTGGGGTAGCGGTTGCTTGGGTGTCTGCTTTGGAGGTCTCTGCTGCTTAGGCAGATCTTTGTTTAGAGCCTCCGAGTATGTTTTTGTGTGATTATGTGTTTGGTTTGCTGTCGTGTAGGTCTATGTGAGACTGGAATTGTAGTGAGTGTGGTTTCCTTCTCCTCTTGACTGGTTATGCCAGTACTGAGTTGAGAGAGCTTAGCCTCCAGTTTGGCTATATGGTTGCATTTCTCACATGTGTTGGAATTTGTTGGGAGGAGGAGAGGGTTGTCTGTGTACATGAGGCAGTTGTAACATTGCCTCAAGATTCCCAGATTCACCAGCTGGACCGGAGAGGAGATTGACAAACTGACCTTTGGACATGCTAGAATAATATTGGGAATTCCTTAATAATTGAAAACAAGGGCCAGTGGGGAGTGAGGGTGTAGTGCTTTTAATTTGTAGTGCTGACTTATATAATTGCTTTAGTGCGCAAGTGCCAGGTAATTTAAGTGCAATGTGTTACAGGTAACTTAAATGCAAAAACGACAAACAGTAACTTTCTTTCAAGTGAAACAAGGAAATAAGTACAGTAAGCAATGCAGATATCACTAGTGATCCACAGAAGCGCTGAGAAGCCGCGTATTAGGTGGAATTAGCGTTCCAGGGAAATAAGCAAACAAACAAGCATATAAACAAAGCTAGATTCAGCAGGCCTGGATCTAGTCTATGCTACAGCAAACAAGGTGTACCAATTTCAGTAAGATACAGTTCAAATATTCAGGCACTATAAACCTTTAACCAGAAATTCCCAGCTCAGAAGGGCAGAGTCCAGCCTCTTCTCCTGCAAGAGTGCAGACCACAAACCTTCTTAATGTAAAATAACTGGCCTGAAGCCCAAGTGCCTAAACCAGAACTAATACACTTTAAGAATAACAGACACTGGGCTCTCAATCAGCAGTTCCCAACTTTAGAAGGATGAAAGCTACCTGTCCTGCTACCACAGTGCATGCCACAAACCTTCCTAATGTAAAACAACTGGCCTGAAGCCCAAGTGTTTAATCCAAAAGACTTAGAATGATAGCCACACTTTAATCAAGTTACTACCAAGCAGTAATAAATACAATTGAATACTTTAGAGAATGCCTGGATTAGTGCTCAAGTTACACAAACAAAGCTAGATCCAGCAGGCCCGAATCCAGTCTATGCCACAGCAAACAAGGCACACCAACTTCAGTAAGAAGCAGTTCAGATATGCATGCACTATAAGCCTTTAACCAGAAATTCCCAGCTCAGAAGGGCAGAGTCCAGCCTCTCCTCCCACAAGAGTGCAGACCACGAACCCTCTTAATGTAAAATAACTGGCCTGAAAGCCCAAGTGCTTAAACCAGAATGAATACACTTTTAGAATAACAGACACTGAGCCCTCAATCAGCAGTTCCCAACCTAGAAGGATGTAAGCTACCTGTTCTGCCACAACAGTGCAGACCACAAACCCTCTCAGTGCAAAACAACTGGTCCAAAGCCCAAGTGTTTAAACCAAAAGGCTTAGAATGAGTTACACCAAGCAGTAATAAATACAATTGAGTATTTTTAAGATGATGCAAAAGTAAAATAAAGTAGGTAGAAACACAAGTACAGTAAAAGCAGATGAAAAAAATTTTTTTTTTCTGAACAAGTGCTGAGATCAAAGAAACAGATTTGGGTGCTGAAACTAGAAAACTGGCTAGTTATAAGAAAGAAAAAACTAAGCTAGAAGGCTTCCCTCAAACACAGAAGGGCTTGGGGGCTCAGAAGCCTACAAATAGTCTATACCACTTAACAGGAAAGGCAGGAAACAAGCTTAAATTTTTTTTCTGTTTCCCAGATGCTCTCTTTGTACACAGTAGGAGTGCCTGAAATCAGAATATGATCTCACTGCACTCAGTTGAGTGAGCAAATGAGATGGGCCCAGAAGGAGTATCCAAACACAAATTTACAAGAGGGGCGGGCAGTTTCAAGGCCACTAAGATTAACACCAAAACAAAAACAGGGAGGGTGGGTGGGACTAACTGAAGAGCAGAGTCAAAACTTACAGTTCAGTTAATATTCCTGCAACACACAGTTAAAATCAATTTAAATACTGTATTTTTTTGAAAAAAAAGTGCAAGGTACTTAAATTCTCTTATACGTCCAGTTGAATACAGCAAGTTCTTAGCCGGCCAAAGCTGAGGTTTTTAAGCAGAAAATATTTCACACTGTACCACTTAAATAGGCAAGGACAGGAAATCAAAGAATGTGGCTACCCCCACACCTGTAATTACTAGCAAATAACAAAATTCAGCAAACACTGACTAACTTCCAGTTCAGTTAATATTCCTGCAACACACAGTTAAAATCAATTTAAATACTGTATTTTTTGAAAAAAAAATGCAAGGTACTTAAATTCTCTTATACGTCCAGTTGAATACAGCAAGTTCTTAGCCGGCCAAAGCTGAGGTTTTTAAGCAGAAAATATTTCACACTGTGCCACTTAAATAGGCAAGGACAGGAAATCAAAGAATGTGGCTACCCCCACACCTGTAATTACTAGCAAATAACAAAATTCAGCAAACGCTGACTAACTTCCAGTTCAGTTAATATTCCTGCAACACACAGTTAAAATCAATTTAAATACTGTATTTTTTGAAAAAAAAGTGCAGATAAAGGTACTTAAATTATCTTAGATGTTCAGTTGTTTTTATTACCTTTTATACGTCCAGTTGTTTTTATTACCTTTTATATCTAGACCCCCTTGTAGTAGTAGTGATGTAGTTTCAGTACACAAACCAGCTGAATTGTTTTCTGCTGTATAGTGTGTAAACAAAAGCTAATACACTACCCTCCCAGTCCATCATGTTTCATAAACGTCAACATAATATCGCCCCTCTCTTTGCCAGGAAAAAGAGTAGCAGTGAAGGGTGAATGGCCAATCATGTTGTCACTACTGTAGACTTTGAGGTATGGTTTAACTAAAAAAGCTTCCCTGCGTCCAAGTGTGTAATACATTTTGTTCTCAGAGGTATGTTCACGGTAAGGAGATGTGATGTAGATATAAGCAAAAGACTCCATGGCAATACTATGAGTTTCTGAAAAAATGTGGACTCCATTTTTGTAATGATCAATGTTTAGGGGACACTAAGTGCATTATGAATGCAAGTGGTACTTTACTTATATTAGAGGACGTCCCCTCTTTAATAGCTGCACATTACAGACTGATTTCATTTGTAACTAGCTTTCACTAAGCTGCTTGGCAGCGTTAGCCTATCAGCAGGCTGTTGAATACCATAGATGTGGCCTGTTATCTAGTTTTGACCATGGCCTTAACCGTGGTCAGATTATTATGACTGTCATTGCTGGTGCTCTTCTAACGGTTACAGACAGTGTTTGCTTTCCAAACTCTACATCAATTTCACTAATTCTTGTTAATCTGCTTGATCAAAATATACATTTTCTATGTCAGAGTAATGTCTTGATTAGGAGTCATCATCTTGTTCTCAAGTTGCCTGTCAGTAAAGTCATTCTAGGGAAAAGATGTATTTTTTTCTCCTCTCTATTTTTGTGCCAGATGAATTCCATAGTGGAATTCAGAAAGGTTTGGTCCTTGATGTACTGTTGTTTACAGTGAACTCCTTGACTGTAGATCTTCCTGTACTGAGCCCTGTTATTTATGTGTAATGACAGCCTTCTTATCTGTATCCCATCCAAACATTTTTAATCTGCCTCGTCTGCTGTAAGAAAACCATTTGTTACTGAGTTAAATAGCCAAGTTATTTGGAACTACAGCCAGAGTTAATAAGCTCCCTTAAACTGGGTACTTGTCTGTACAACAGGTAGGCGCATGGAAGCTTGTTCTTCAGATACCCAGGGGCATGGTTGAATTCTTCACTTATGGCTAGATATATTGAGCAGCTCAAAGAAGAGATGAATACGGAGCATTGCAACACTTCATTATATATCTGTAAATTAATATCGGCCATTGGCAACAGTATTCTCGTATCACTGTTAAATGTGGTTTGATTTTGATAACTAATGCTTCAGTCAGAGACTCATGTGACTTAAAACTTTTTTCTAAAATAGTCTAAGGGTACAGACTAGTGGTACCTCATATGAAACACTATTGTCTTACTTTAAAAGGAGCCACCTGACTCCATTTAAAAAGTGCTTAGACTTACTAGTGTGGCACCCAGTAATGCATTAAATGGCAACAGTTGGAATAACACCTCCCCATTGGGTATGCATTAAATGATGGCAGTTGGAATAACACCTACCCAGGTATGCTGACGGCAGTTGGAATAGCACCTACCCAGGTATGCATTTAATGATGGCAGTTGGAATAACACCTACCCAGGTATGCATTAAATGACAGTTGGAATACTACCTGCCTTTCAGTCTGAAGTTGATGTCCACTCTGGTGCTTTAGTGACATAGGTCACAATAAGATGGACCTGTTCAGTTCCAGAGACCAGATAATAGAGGATCCCTCCTTTTCCAGTGTTGGGAGCATGAACTTTGGATGTACTCCTTGAAGCAGTTAGGAATTTCACTAAACATGAACTCATTATATTCCTAAAAGACAGATCTTTAGTTACAAATCTCACCCTTGTATAACTTATTCCCTAAATACAGGGTAGAGGAAATTTAATTATGGAATTTTTGCTGTATTTACCTCACGTTAATTAGTGTGTATTATTTTGGTCTGTAATTCACATGGGGGGGGGGGCTGTGCCCTTACTTTGGTAGTACACGTGGCGGGCTACACTCCCCTACCTGCTAATCATATATACCATTTCTGACATTACACTACAGCAGGGAAAAGGCAAATCCTGAGACCCCACAGTGTTGTGATCTCTTACAAAGAGCTGCCACCAGGCAGAAAAACAGTGTTCACTGTTATGAGCATTTGTTAATGGCTATTACACGTGTGTGTGTGTCTATGTATATATACCTGCAACATAAAACATTGTTTGATTTTTTTAGATTTGATGAGTTTTAACGATTTGTGGTCAATGTAGTGATGATAGTCAGTGTAGGGAGCTGGTGATTAAGTAACACATGGGCTACCATTGCCAGTGTAGGTGGACATGCACACACCTTCCTGCATTGGCTCCCCTAACTCTCTAGCTGAGGTGGTATCAGCAGAGCAAAGATGTGAGATGAAGAGGACATTCTCCCTCTGCCAGCCACCCTCCTTGCCTGTGCTGTCAAGCACCCAGGCCTTTGATCAAACTCTGGGTTCTTGGGCTATATTTAGGACATTTTCCACTACACCACCACTGCATTTTGGATGTAAATGACTGAATGTTTCACTGCTGCTGTGTACCATTTTAGATACATTTCTGTTCAGTTTGATTGTCCAGGTGACTGCAGCATTGTGGTATAAATTTCAGACCTGGGAGGGGTAAGTGTAGGAAGCCTGCATAAAAGAAGGTGCCAGCCTGGGTGCTGAATTTGATGCTACCCCTGGGGGGTGATGGCATTGCTTTCTTGGGCTGCACTTTTACAGGGGTAGAAGGACACAAACAGATGTTTAGCCAAATGATGGCAAAATGGTTTGATAAGCAACAGCTTCAGTCTTACAAAAGTGAAGGAAAAGTTTGCAATACTTGCAGTTATATTAATAAAATAATACATTGTTGACTGCTTGACAGAAAGCTCTGTACAGGAAATATTAATAGCTGAACAGGTTAGGGGTGCTAAAGGAAAAAAACTTGAGCCGGTTATGAAAAGCCTGTTTGAGGAAGAAACTGATTTTAACACAAGATGTAACCTTGGTCTACAGATGGCTATTTTAGCAGGTGAGTGAGTAAGAGGGGGCGAAAAGTCATTGTTAAGTAACAGTATTCATAGGGACAGCGCATATGGAAAATAGTGTTACTTAGAAAAGTCTTGGAATTTCCTTATCCTCAGATATTTTATTAAGCAAACAAATACACTGTTCAAATCGTGTTATGACTCAAGTCATTGTATGTGTTTTCAGCATGAAATCATTACCTGCAAGGCTTGAAATTTCATATGAAAGCAAAACAGGACAGTTCTCAGAATTATGGGATTCTGAGTAGTAGTTGAAAAAGCAATTATATTTCTACTCTGGAATATACTGCCCATACATGTCAAGCAGAGCGCCTCCTTGGCCCTCTTCAAAAGGTACCCTGATGATTGGATGGAAGATGGGAAACTCACCCCGGGGATCTTGTCAGTCGCCCTGTTAGACAGGGAAGTAAATATTGTGGGAAGAAATATCCAGGGAATTGTTATGGCTAGGCTTGTATAGGCCCTAGGGCCGATAGCCTGGTACCAACCTATGAACCTATGCAAAAACTGATAATTCACTGAGCAAATGTGGTTTGTATTTTATTTCTTATTTGTAGACATGTAAAAAGTAATGCTCTGAAAGCTGTTGTCAATTTAGAAGCATATTTCAGTCTCTCCAACCTTTTACTTTAACTTTGAATTTAATGTTGTAAATGCTCAATATCTTTGGCAGCAAAGGAGATGCAGTACTGAAAGTATTACTATTTCTGTTTTATCAATTATTTTTTCCTTTCTACCTTTAATATATGCTTATTTTAACAAAAAGTATTTTGAGTTGATGAGGTTGAAAATGCAAAAAAAAAAAAAAAAAACGTTTGTCAAAACTAAAATTGAAGTCCCCACTTGGTGGGAAGATGGTGATGCAGATGTACTGCTTTAGATGCAATGGGTTTCATTGAAATTGGGTTAGTCCATTAGGTTACTGGCTTTCATTTAAATTGAACAGGAAGTGTAAATGGGAAAATTACAGAACTGAGGAGTTGAGAAGGTTTCCCTTGCCCTAAGCTGCATAGTATCAGATTTGGTATATTTAGAGGAGCAGGGAGCAAAGGGTTTTTTTTGTAATTTTTTGGAAAGTCTACGTTGTGCATTGTCAAATTTTTGTTTCTGTTAGTGTGTTCGCTGTGGATGTGAGATTGCATAAGGTCTGTTTTCTTTCAGAAAACCGTTTTTTCACTTTGCTTTATACAGTGATAGTTCACTGAATATGCATTTTGATTCGACCATATTTATCTGCTCAGTAGAATCTTTTGGCTTGTATTTTGAATATTTAATGTGCTGCAAAAATGTTCTTAACATTTGGTAAACAGCTTTAAAAATTGTGGTGGTACTGGGGGTCCAGGCATATCAGAACAGAAACCTTAAATAGCTGCAAAAATAGTTGTTTCTGTTGGACTGCTGTGCTTTTATATATGTATTGCCTTTTCTGTTTGAAAAAAAAAAACCCTTACATTGCCATTAGAACTACATGGTCACCATTAGAATATCAATGTGCAAACGTAGCACCTGTGGTGATGTGATTGAGACCCATAATCTTTCCATTGCAAAATCAATGCTGTAACTGGATTTGTGGTTCTGAGGTCCAGGGGTGACCCTTATTCGATGAAGAATAGCATGTATGAACACACTGTAATTTTCAAGTGCTCTGTCTTTGTTAAAAGATGCAGCTTTATGCGTCATTTACTTCAGAAAAGCATGATCTAGGCTGTAGTGGTGACTGAGCTTGTGTAACCTGTGTGAATATGGTGGGCTTTTCTCATGGGGCAAATACCATAACATCTTTCTCCAGCATGCAGGGACTGTTCCCTCCCCAACCTCCTGTTGTCCTGTGGATGGGTACTTTTCATTTCAGAGCTAAAAAGAAATTTCCTTCTTAAATTGACTCATTGGAGGAAAGTCAAATTCATAGCACTAACTAGAAAGCATTGAGTTACATATGCAGCTGTTAACATGTTGATCTATTTTCTGCCACAGTTAATGTTGTTGTTGTCTTTCGGCTTTTCCCGGTTAGGGGTCGCCACAGCGGAACTCCGGTCCGCTAATGATTGGCAGTAGATTAAACTTTCATAATTTGGATTACTTTGTAATAGCTTCCCCCATGTTTTTGTAATAGTGTGTGCTTAATGTCTGTTCACTGTAGTTTATTTGAAAATTATTAATAGTCACCATGGTAGCACACTGAGATGTTTAGAGATACAAACTATAACATCAATACTCTTTATACACTCTTAAGAAAATATTATATAGGACAAGAAGTGTATGATTTTCATTGTGATGTTTTTGTAGTTGTCTTTTTCTTGCTGTCCGGTTCTTCTAGAATCCCCTGGGTTCCTGGTTCTATTTTCATTCACATTTCTGACTTCATCTCTTCCTTTTGCTGCATGCTGCCTATCTCTGAAGGATTACTTCATAGCAGGAGTGATTATGTGAGCAATAAGGTACCCTAGTAAAGGGCACCCAGTGTATCTCGAGTGAAAGATTACTGGTTGTTGGGAGTAAATCTTTGGTAAACAGATACATAAGATGGAGGGGTGTCGGATATGTGCGGTATCTCCCTTGGTGAAAGGGAACCCAGTATCTAAGGTAGGCTCATAGGTGAAGTGACATTGGGGTAGCTGTGCTGGTGAAGGGTCTTCAGTGTGTAGGGCATCTCTGAGTGATGGAATTACTAAAGGAACACTAGTTGCTTGAGTGTAACTTTTATTGTGAGGAGCACTCAGTGTCTAGATTAGCTGTGATAGTGAAGACAGCCAGTGTTTGTGGTAACTGTGGATGGAGGGATACTCTGCATCTAAAGCCTTGGGTAGCTTTGTAGACAAAGGGGCACCAATTGTTTGGGGTAGTGGTGTGAATGAAGAGAAACCCATTGTCAGGAGGAGCTTTAGGAGTGATGGGGCAGTTGGCCAACACAGCTACTTCTAAACTCTAAATTAAACTCAGTGTCTGGGTTAATTGTCTTGGTGAAGGAACACCCGATTTTTTGGTGTACTTGGTCTGTGGGTGAAAGGACTCCTAGTGTTTGAGGTGGCTATTTGGGTGAAGGACCCCCCCACACACACTGTCTGGGGTAGTTCTGTGAATGAAGGGACATCCAGCATGTCTTGAAATTATGTAAGGGTATAGGTATTCCTAGTTTCTTGGGCAAATACATGAATGAAAGAGAACCTATTATCTGAGGTAGTCCATGGATGTGTAGACATCAGTTATCCAGAGTACCTCTGTGGGAGAAGAGGCCCCCATTATTTGGGTTAGTTAAGAGACTTCCATTTTTCTGGCAGCTTTGTGGGTGAGTGAATATCCATTGTCTGTGTTAACTGTATGGGTGAAGGTTGTGAGGGGATGTCCAGTTTCTGGGATATCTGTGTGCATAAAGGCTTATAGACCAATAAGGACAGTAATTCTATGTATGATGTAATTCCTCATCACTGTTGCAGTATACTTAACAGATGGGATATCCTGCCAAGGGCAGCTGAACATCCAGCCAGCATGCCAAAGTCTTATCTCCTTCTAGGCTGTGTAAGTCAGGTGTATGTCCCACATCCATGGCATAAGGAACGTAAGAGGCATACAAGTGCCTAACACTTGGAACTTCTTTGCTGCCAGTCTGAATGCTTTCCTGTGAATTCAGCCTGCAGGTTATTTGCTAAATTGGATCAGCCACTGAGCCTTTATAAGATAAGTGGGCTGTTGGGGTCTTTTCCTACCTTTTTTCCTTTAGTACCTGTATCTTTTTTACATGTCATCCAGGAAGAGAAAATGTGAATTTGGAAAGTAAATTCCCCATAAAGATAGACATGACAAGTGTTTTTTTTTTTTGTTTGGGTGCTTCTTACGACTATATTTAGTGTGAGATTTGTCAGGAGTTTGTTTTGATGACTGTTCACAGCCATCTATTATTCCTTTGTATTTACTTGGAAAATTGCATTTTAAGCTTTTTGCCCAGGTTAATGTGGCTTCTGAGTCTGCCTGCCCGATGTTCAGCCCCCTCTTAAAATGAAGCCTAAAACTGTGCTCATTGAGTCTGCTGCTGTCCAGCCTCCTCCGGATGTTTCCATCAGGTTGGATGAAGAACCAGAGAACTATCTAGTGCTGGCATCAGCTCCTTCTGCCATGACCCATTTGGAGGCAAGCACGGAGCTGCCTACTTGCATGCCCGCTGAGGCTGTACGTACATCTGCTACAGACATGGAGTAGGGAGGAAGTCCCTGGTACTCTTATTGAGTCTAGGCAGGGATCTGAGCCTCCTAAGTTTGTTAGGGCTGATGTTCCCCTGAAAAAGAAACAGAAGACCTGGGATGTGGCTCCTGTGGGAAAGGATCCTCACAAGGAATGTCAGAATTTCACACAGGGTATTTTTGCCCTTATGACTTTAAAGCTTCTTCAAGGTGTGTCTGTAATTTCTTCTACTTCTCCTAAACCACATAGGGAGTTTGAGTCCTCTGAAGTGTTAGACTGAGATTCTGGGGAGGAGTCCTTGGCTTACTGTTCTCAACTCCATTCCCCCCTCTTGGTTTCAGGAAGAGAATTCTCTTTCTCCTAATTCCCTTATGGAAGAAGTATGATGGAACATTTTAAATGGGATTGTTACCAAGTTTCAGATGTCCAAAAGGGATACACTGAGCTCTTGCATATTGATTCACCCCATCTTTCTGCAGCCCCCCCCCCATGTTGGATGATTTGTTGAACACTTTCTCTTCAGCTTCTTAAGCCCCTAATTCCCAGCCTCCTGCTCCAGAGACAACTGACAGGTTCTACAAAGTCCCTGAAGCCCAGAGGTTTTTGTATAAAAGCTCTTCTGGCCTTGCTATAATTTCCTTAGCTGCTGACAAGCCATCTAGTTGCTGTTGTCTTCTAAGCATTTACCTTCAGACAAGGACTGTTGTGTTATGGACCGGTATGGGGAAAAAAGTGTATATTTTCCCCACTTTAGCTTTTAAGGCCATTAGCTACCAGACTGCTATGACTAGGTATGTGCAGGCTGTTCTGTCTCTCAGCGTGAGGGTATTTTGACCGAATTACCTGATACTGAGGCCAAGCCTCCTACCTTTTCATTGTTGGGCAGTGCTTCCGAGGTGGTTCACCACTCTATAAAGTGCAGCTGTGATGCTGCTAATGCCTCTTCTAGGGCAGCTGCATCAGGGTCTCTGATGAGAATGTACTCTTGGTTGTGCTTATAGGCTCTCAATATCAAATCAAAGCTCTTGGATTCTCCTTTAGATAACCAGAATCTCTTTGGCTGTACTGTGGCTGAGCTGTTTAAGACGGTACAAGATGAGGGGAAAAATCTTGTAGGATCAAAAATAGATTGTTTTGTCTCCTGTTCCTGAATTCCAGAGAAATTATCCCTCTAAATATTCTGTTGTCCAAAGGTAGCCAAGATTGCCTTTATAGGGGCAAGAGGTTTTCCCAGAGGGTTTTTCTCTGACAGATCTTCTCAGGGTTCTAAGAGTCAATATATTTCTTTCCCTGACAAATCTGCTTCCATCTGACATTCAGACAGATGTTCTTCATCTCACATTGCTGCAGTCCTTACACTTGGGTAGTCCGCTGTCCTCGGTCGGCCCGAATATCAAAGTATAAGGCTGACGTCGGTCAAGGCGCATTAGACTGACATCAGGACGTCAGGGTACTAATGCGCATGACCGACGTCATATCCTCAGTCTTTTTTGCCGCATGGTCCGATGCAGAAGCAGCGTTGCAAGTGCCGTTCAGCGTTCTGAAATTTTTCGAATTCGGAGTTTCAGACCGAGTCAAAGTTGGCTAAGTACCCCGTTGGGGAATATTTAAGTTTTTTCTTGCCTCAGTGGTTTACCGGATGTCAGAAAAAGTGAATAACTGTATTTCTTGTGGGAAACAGATACCGCATAGAGATTATCATACTTTGTGTATTCCTTGTTTAGGGCCTGAGCACGACGTTGTTGGGTGTCGCTTTTGTGCTAGATTCAATAAGCGCACTATTAAGAGAAGGTTAGATTGTGCCAGGTTAGTCTTCGGGAAGCGGTGCAATTATAATATGCCGCCGGATGCTCCGGCGTCCGCTTCTTCAAGAAGCGCAAGGACAAAGCAGCTAAGCCCAGGCAAGAAGAGTCGTCCGTACCGGACGCCGGTTCTTTAGAGGTGTCGGTGGAGCCGGGGGTTCTGCCGGAGGTTTCTCTGGAGTCCCAGGGGGAGACTTTGTTATTGCAGGATGTGGCCTCTCAGGAGGCAGGTCAGGCTGAAGGGGCTTCTCAGGTTACTGTACTCCCTCCCTTCCTAGGGTGGTTAGGCCCTCTCCTTCTGTTTCCAAGGCTTCTCCCAGAGGCAGGCCAGGTTTAGCTTCAGTTGGTGTCACTCCTAGTTCTTCAGGATCTGTGCCCAAGAAGCATATGCTTAAAATGGCAGAAGATTTGATTACTTTGATTAGAGGTTCTTTGCCCCCTCCTGATAAGAGACCTAGGGTGGAACCTGAGTTGGGGAGTTTTGAGCAGGCTTCGGATGTTTCAGAGTCTTCGGCTGAAGACTTGCAGGAGTATTCTCCTTATTCTGATTCTGATGTGGATGATTCTACTCCTTCTGCTTCTCCTCCTGAGGATTTTTCTTTTCAGAGACTCTTCATTCCATGAGGGAGCTTTTAAGTGGGAAGGTCAGGACTTCTCTGATTCCAGGAAAAGGCTTAGGGAATTTTGTTTTACCCCAGCATAGGCCTTTGGCTATACCTCCTGTTCTGGATGTTGTGGAAGATGTGTTTGCAGAGGCTTCTCTTAATCCTGATTCTTTGCCTCCTGCTCCTGTTAAACCGGATAGGTATTACAGGGTGCCTGAAGCTCATAAGTATCTTTTTAAGAGTCCTAGGGCGGACCCAGAAACTGTTAGTCAGGGGCCTAAGGGTGTTAAGGCTTCTGTTGTTAAAAATCCGGTTCCTCCAGATAAAGAGGCCAGGGCTTTGGATAGATGGGGAAAGAAAGTCTATACTTCTTACTAGCTATGAGGGCTTTGAATTGCCAGTTTCACATGTTGAAATATCAAAACTATCTACTTTCTCAATTGAAGTCTAAGGTAGATGCTCTGGCGGAAGGTATTGAGTGTAAAGAGTTACAAGATTTAGTACATGTTTCTGAACAGGTGGGTAAGCATTCTTTGCAATGTGGTTTTGATGCTGTACAGGCCTCGTCTAGGGTGGCTGCCACTGGGTCAGTTCTTCGCAGGCACGCCTGGCTGAGGGATCAGAATTTATCTGACCATGTTAAGACAAGGATTTTAGATGCTCCTTTACAATCTGATGTGTTGTTTGGTTCACCTGTTGAGGCAGTCTTAAAAAATGGAAGACAAGGCTAAGTCTATGCAGACTGTTAAAGATTTTTGCAGGTTCAGCCTCAAGTTTAGTAGAAATTGGCCTACCAAGGGGTGGACGTATCCTTCTTATGATTCTCAGTCTAGGGGTAGATCTAGACGTGGTAGGGGCAGAGCTCAGGGCTCTTTCAGGCCTAGAACAGGGAGTTCACCTGCACAGTCTTCGGGTGAGGGCAGGGGTCAGTCCTTTCGTAAACAGACCCAATGACCTACCTTTTCAGCTGCCAGAGCCTTCTCGTCTGGCAGCACCTTTGGGAGGAAGGTTGGCACTTTTCAAGGAAAATTGGAGTTTAATTACCCAAGACAGATGGGTATTGGATATCATACACCAAGGTTACAGGTTTTATTTCCATACCTTGCCTCCTTTCAAAGGCATGCCAGACGTTCCTCCTCAGCAAAGAATAGAGGCTCACAAACAAATTTCTCTGTTACTTCAAATAGGGGCCATACAGCCGGTCCCTATGCCAGAAGTGGGCCTAGGATTTTATTCTCGCCTGTTCCTAGTACCAAAGAAGGGGAACACGTGGAGACCAATTTTGGATTTATCTATCCTCAACACTTATCTGGACGTTCCCAAGTTCAAAATGTTGACGTTACAACAGCTTTTACCTCTGCTGGGCAAAGATCATTGGATGGTAACTTTGGATCTCAAGGAGGCTTACCTTCATGTTCCTATCAGACTGAGTTGCAGGAAGTATCTGCGTTTTCGGGCTGGGACTTCTCATTATCAGTTCTCTGCATTGCCCTTTGGCTTATCTACTGCCCAGAGTGTTCACGAAAGTTCTGGCTCCAGTGATAGCTTTCTTCAGGCTAAAAGGAATACAGATCTATCCTTATTTGGACGATTGCCTGATTCTGGCTCAAGGAAGCGACGAGCTTCTTCATCATTTGGAATATGTGATAGCAGTGCTAAGATGCCTGGGGTATTCTGTGAACGAAATAAAGCCCAGTCTAGTACCCTCTCAGGACATGTGCTTTCTGGGTGTAAGACTGAATACAGCATCCCAGATGGCCTTTTTGACCCCGGACAAACAAAAGAATCTTTCCCTTTACTTTCATCAATTGTCTCATCAGTCCAGGCTGACTGCAAGGACAGTCCTTCAAGCCTTGGGGTTCATGGCATCTTGTATTCTGGTGCTTCCCAATGCCAAACTGCATATGAGGAAGCTACAATGGTATCTCAGAAATGTATGGACACAGCACTGCCAGGATCTGGACACTGTCATTCAGATAATACCTTGCATTCAAAAGGAATTTTTGTGGTGGGCTCAGGAATGTCACCTAAACAAGGGACTCTCTGTGACCCGGCCAGAGGCGAGTCAGATTCTAACGACAGATGCCTCAGACAAAGTTTGGGGAGCTCATCTAAATGGAAAGTGGATACAAGACAAGTGGCCTGCCAGACTACAGCATCTACATATCAACTTGAAGGAGATGTTAGCAGTCCAGTTTGCATTAATAGCTTTCAAGGATTTACTTCTTCCAGGGCAGGTGTTGATTCTAACAGACAACACAACTGTCATGTGGTACATCAACAAGCAAGGGGGAACACATTCTTATCCTCTATGCAGGCAAGCAATGCTTTTGTGGGAGACTGCTCTCAGTTTACAGCTAAATCTTCAGGCAAGGTTTCTGCCGGGGGCACAGAACTCCTTAGCAGATGTGTTGAGCAGACGAATTATGGATCCCCACGAGTGGAAATTGGATCCTCGTGTATTTCAGAAATTGACAGTGTCATGGGGAACTCCAGACATAGATCTGTTCGCTTCTCCACTAAACCACCAGCTGCCAAAGTTTTGCACGAAAAGGTTTCATCCCACAGCTTGGAAAGTGGATGCTCTTTCTTTCAATTGGAGCAGTCTTCATGTGTATGCCTTTCCACCTCTGCCTCTCCTCCCAAAGGTACTTCTAAAGGTCAGACAGGACAAGCCCATTACTGAGAAGTCTGGTACGGGAGCCTCCATGGCCTTTGCCTTCGATTCCACACCTGTTGTCTCAGGAGGACAGTCATTTACTCAATGTCAAGCTTCACTCTCTTCACCTAACAGCCTGGCATATTCTGTTTTGAACCATAGAGGGTCTCAACTTCCACAGCAAGTTTTGAATGTTATTTTGGAAGCTAGAAGGCCTAGTACAAGGAAAGTGTACGCAGATAAATGGAAGAGATTTTTATTTTGGAGTACAGCAAAGGATTTTGATGTTTCTGAGCCTAATTTAAGTGTGGCTCTTCAATATCTTACTGAGTTACTGGACAAAGGTTTGTCCTTCTCTTCTATTAAGGTTCATGCTGCAGCAATTTCGCTCACTATGACTGTGACCCACCATTGTTTTCTCATCCTTTGTTCAAGCAATTTCTTAGAGGGGCAAAGAATATAAGACCCCCACGTAGAGCTCCTACTCCTGCTTGGGATCTCAATTTTGTGTTGGAGAAACTCACTCTACAACCTTTTGAGCCTGCAGCTACTACCGAGTTGAAATATTTATCATGGAAGACTGCTTTTGTTGGCCATTACCTCTGCAAGAAGGGTTTCTGAATTGCAGGCCCTTATGGCGGTTGAGCCTTTCTTAATTTTCCATAAGGATAGGGTATCTTTGCGTACTAATCCTTCCTTTATGCCTAAAGTGGTTTCTAGTGTGGCTTTAAACCAAACTATTCATTTGCCTACTTTTTATGCAAATCCCCAAAATAAAGGGGAAAAGATTTTGCACACTTTAGATGTACAGAGGCAGTTGCGATATTATTTGAGCAGAACTAAAGGGTTCAGGCAGTCTCAGCAGTTATTTGTTTCTTTTGCTTTGAGTTCTCAGGGCAAGCCTGTGTCAAAACAAACTATTTCTAAGTGGATTGGGTTTTGCATTGCTTTCTGTTATTCCCATCATGGCAAGGAGATTCCAGCTGGGATTAGGCCTCATTCCACTAGGGCTACTGCCACTTCGACAGCTTTTTAAGGGGTGGCAACTAAAGATATTTTGGAGGCAGCTACTTGGAGTTCAGTGCATACTTTCTCTAAGCATTATCACCTTCCACTTTACTCTAAATCTAGGGCTGGTTTTGCCACTGCTATTTTACAGGGCATTTTGGCAGCTCCTGCTTCTTTATAGTTTTGCCATCCTCCCTTACCACTGCTTTGGGATTCTACCCAAGTGTAAGGACTGCAGCAATGTGAGATGAAGAACATAGTACAGTTTTGTACCTACCATAAATGTAGATGTTCGAAGATCCACATTGCTGCAGTCCAATTTACCCTCCCTCCTTCCCCTCTGTAGTTAGAGGCGGTTCTGTGGGTTGGGTTGTAAATATTGTGTATATTGTATATATTGTACATATTATTAGTGCAAGGGTGGTTGGTTGGTTGTTTGCTGTCTTTTGGTTTTGACCTTTCTTTTTAGGGTCTTCTGACATCTGGGGCAAGAAAAGACTGAGGATATGACGTCGGTCATGCGCATTAGTACCCTGACGTCCTGATGTCAGTCTAATGCGCCTTGACCGACGTCAGCCTTATACTTTGATATTCGGGCCGACCGAGGACAGCGGACTACCCAAGTGTAAGGACTGCAGCAATGTGGATCTTCGAACATCTACATTTATGGTAGGTACAAAACTGTACTTTCTGCCTCTCTGCTATGTTCCTCTTTCCCTCAAGTTAACCCTGTCCTTTCCTGTTTGGCAATAGATAACCACAGACTTGTGGGTGTTTTCCATTATCCAGAATGGTTATTTTGTGCTTTGGAAGTCCCTTCATCCTTTTTCAAGTCATCTTCAACCTCCTCCTCCTTGCCAACTTCCTCACTTTCCTCTGATTCTTTAGGATTGTTTATTTCAGAGAGCCATTCAGCCCATTATCCCCCTCTCAACAGGACACGGGCTTTTATTCCTGGATCTTTCTGGTTCCCAGTAAAGAGGGGTCTTGAAGGTCCACTCTGGATCTTTCTTTCCTCAACACATTTTTCTAAAGGTTCCTTCCTTCAGGATGCTGTCTCTTCAGTCTCTGTCGCTTCCTTCTTCTGCTTCCCCAAGCATTCCTTGTGTATATGGATTTGAAGGATGCTTTCATTCACTAGCCTATTCATCCTTTGTTCTGGACATTTTTACATTTCTCTGCTTCTTCCTTACATTGTCAATTTTCTGCTTTGCCCATTGGTCTTTCTGTAGCCCAGATAGTCTTGACCAAATGTGTAGACCCAATGGTGGCCTTCTGCAGATTTCACAGAATTTCCCTTATTTATTTTATTTATTTATTATTATTTAACATTTGTTTGCCAGGATAGTCCGACTGGACAACAAATGTCTGTTTTCAGCTGAGTCCTGGGGAGAAAAACTCCATACGTTTACAGAGAGAAGAAAAATTTACAAAAGAGACATTAAAGAATAGTAGCATACAGATTGTAGACTTTACAGCTGTTAGTATACAATAAGAGGAAATACCCCCTTTTGGTTGAAAATACAGGTGTACAAAATATACAATGAGATTAGATAAGAACCTGGTAGAACATTGCAAGATATTTCACAGTTGAATAAGAGTATATAAATGTTTAGGTTTCCATATATATACATTTAAGTAAATATACATGTAAGAGCATATACATACATATTTTATACACCACGCACACAGACACACACACACTTGTATATAGGTTATTGCTCACACATGGATACGGTATAGTTAGATGGTGGTGTTTGTGTTGTCCAGGACAGATGGGGTGTAGAAATAGTGAGTGGACGAGGCTTCAGGGGGTGAATTACAGTTGCATAGATAGTTGGTGAAGAGGTATGTTTTAAGTAGGGTTTTGAAGGAGGTTGTGGAGTTTTGTAGTCAGGGGGAAGGTTGTTGCATATATTTGCTATTTCATGGGCAAATAGTTATTCCCCAGAGTTGTTTTTGCATGTGATTGTTTCGATTAAGGCTTTGTTAGATGACCGAAGTTGTCTTTTTGAATTGTAAAAGTTCAGCATGCCAGTCAGTTCAAGAGTTTTCTCGGGACAGTACAGAATTAAATGAGCTAGATTGAGTTGATGGTACCTTTAATAGGTTCGGAAATTCAAGCCAGTGCAAGCCTTGTTGGGAAAGGTAGTGGTGGGATTGTGATTTGGCACTAGTAGTGAATCTAGCGAGTTTAGTTGTAACAGATGGCAAGTTTTAAGGTCAGTTTTCTAAAGATTAGTTACAATTGGGGATGCATAAAACAGTAGATAGGAGGTGGGTCCTGGCTATTGCAATTCAAGATTCGGTGGTTAGATGACTTTTACAGCGATAGAGGGAACCTATCTTTTTGTGGACTTTAGTGATGTTATGTCCTTTGTAAATTTGAGTTGCTGGTCAATGGTAACTCCTAGGAGTTTAACCTCAGTGACGGGGGTGATTTGGGTTTTGCTGGCAGAGAGTATAGAGACGGTAAGGATCCTCATTTTAATAGAGTGGAATAGCATTAGTTGTGTTTTATTGGGATTTAGTATGAGTTGTGAGTTGTTAAGCCAGTTCTCTATTTCAGAGAAGGCTTCTTGGGCTTTTTGTTGGAGAAGTTGGATGTTGGGTGCAGAGCAAATGAGAGCTGTGTCATCAGCGTATTGGACTGTGTCGGCTTTAGAGGTAGCTGAGTGGAGTCTGTTTGTGAAGATATTAAAAAGAAGGGGTCCTAGGATTAATCCTTGCAGCACACCTAAGGAAGTTGGGAGTGGGGGGCGGGGTAGAGTTATGTCATTTGACAGATTGTTGGCTGTTATCTAAATATCTTTTAAACCAGAGTAGGGGTGGATTATTGTTTAGACAACCTCTTGATTCAAGCTCTGTCCCAGCATTATTATCTTCTGGATCTCGAGTTTACAGTGCTTCTTCTACATTGTCTGAGGTTCGCCTTGAACCTCAAAACAGCCTATTCTCCATCCCTTCTTACTCTTTGAGCTTCCTGCAATGGAATTCCTTCAAGCTCTGGGGTTCATGGCATTTACCATTCCTGTGGTTCCTTTTACCAGACTGCATATTAGGAAATTTCAGTGATAATTCAGAGTTGTCTGACTTCAGCATTGCCATCCCCTGGATCTTCCCATTCCTGTTTTTCCTTGCCTTAAGCTCAAGTTCAACTGTTGGATTCTTCATATCTCTCTGAACTCTGGCTTGCCTCTCCAGATTCTTATTTCCACTTCCTCCAACAATGTTAAGGCACAGGGAGTTTGATGTTGACATGATCTGCCAATTGTGGAGGAAGCCAAAGGGATGAGTGCTCTGATTCTGGCTGTCCATGTTCTCCACTCCCTTTAGACAGTGACCCTCTAAGGATTTTTACAGACAATACCACAGTCTTGTGGTATATCAGCAAGGAAGAAGACACAAAATCCCATCTTCTTTGCAGACTGGCTCTTCGGGCTTGGGATTTTGCAAATCTCCATGATATGATTCTTCAAGTGGTTTACATACCCTCGGAGCACAGTCTAGTGGCAAACAATTTGAGCAGCTCCAGGGCAGATCCTCACTAATGGATGATTCACAGGGAGATGTTTCTGGGCATTGTTCATTGGTGGGGTACTTCTTAAGTAGTTTGTTTGCTTCCCCTTTCAACAGACAACATTCCAGGTTCTGTTTGAGAGTGCCAAGTCCTCTAGCTTGGAAAGTGGACACCATGTCTTTTTCCTGGAAAGGGATGTTTCTGTATGCTTATCCCCCTCTTCTTCTGTTACCAAAAGTCCTGCAAAAGATCATGTAGGACACACCCAAACTCTTGCTCGTACCTCCCTTTTGGCCCAGGTAGCATAGGTTCCTCTTTCTCTTCCATTTGGCTTGGGGCAGTCATCACAAGCTATCGCAAGAATGGATCTTCTCACACAGGACAAAGGATCTCTAATTCACCCTCACTGCACCACCCTTCATTTGACTCTCTGGGTGATAGGGTTTTGATTCCTTTCAGGCACCATTTTTTTTGAGGAAATTATTTTGGTTTTGCAGGTGGCCAGGAAACCCACTACTAGCAAATTCTTTGTGGTCAAATGGAAGACATTTTCTCTCTGGTGTCATAAGCATGACCTGGACCTTTTTCTTTGGGTATTCATGCTGTTCTTCCTTGTGCGAGTTGCTCAGTTCTGGACCAGCGTATTCATCTGTTGAAACACATTTGTCAGCCACTTCTGCTAGTCTGCCTCTGAATCAGCCACTGGCTTTTAATTTTGAAGTCAAGCAATTTTTGAAAGGTGCCCTTCATATTAGGCTCGTAAGAAAACCTATTCCTCCTTCTTGGCACCTTGATTTTATTTTTGAGAAATTGACTCAGTCTCCTTTTGAACCTGCAGTTTCCTCTTCCTTGCAACACTTTACTTGGAAAACTGCATGGTTAATAACTCTTACTTTTGTCAAGAGTATCTGTGAATTTCAAGCACTCATGGCAGTTCCACCTTTTTTGTGTTTTCAGGGTCAGGGTGTCTCATAAGCCTTCCTTTATGCACATGGTGGGTAATGATTTGTGCTAGTCAAACCATTCATCCCCCCCCCCCCCCGTCTTCACCGAATGATAGTGAAAGGATTCTTTGTACATTGGATTTACACGGACAGCTCATGTATTACCTAGAGAAATACAAGGATATCAGGAAATCTGATCAGCTTTTGTTTCCTTTCATGCCAGTAAATTGGGTTTGTCTGTGTAAGCAGCCATCTTCTCCTGAATTTCTAAGGCCATTTCTTTTTGCTATTCTTTTCATGACAAGCAGCTTTTATCTTCTGTTTGAGCTCATTCTACCCACGATGCGGCCTCTTCTGGTGCCTTTTTGAAGGATCTGGGTACTATATCCATTTAAGAAGCTGCTTCTTGGTCCTCTGTACATGCCTTTACTAAACATTACACGTTGGATGTCATTCCTAGAGCCAGACTGGGTTTCACTAGGGGCATTTTTCATGGGTTTTTGGAAGGCCCTTTCGTGTCTTTCTCCCATCCTTTCCAGTAGCGTTTGTACTCTACCATCTGTTAAGAACACTGCAGTAGTGATAAGGAAGAGCTTAGTACAGTTGTGTAAGTAGTGATAAGGAAGAGCTTAGTACAGTTGTGTAAGTAGTGATAAGGAAGAGCTTAGTACAGTTGTGTAAGTAGTGATAAGGAAGAGCTTAGTACAGTTGTGTAAGCAGTGATCAGGAAGAGCTTAGTACACTTGTGTAAGTAGTGATAAGGAAGAGCTTAGTACAGTTGTGTAAGTAGTGATAAGGAAGAGCTTAGTACACTTGTGTAAGTAGTGATAAGGAAGAGCTTAGTACAGTTGTGTAAGTAGTGATAAGGAAGAGCTTAGTACAGTTGTGTAAGTAGTGATAAGGAAGAGCTTAGTACAGTTGTGTAAGTAGTGATAAGGAAGAGCTTAGTACAGTTGTGTAAGCAGTGATAAGGAAGAGCTTAGTACAGTTGTGCAAGTAGTGATAAGGAAGAGCTTAGTACAGTTGTGTAAGATCTTTCCAGAACAGTAGATGTCCTATTTCTCACTGTTGCAGGATTCTATCCCTCCCTCCTGTCCTGTATTACTTTCTGTGTAATATCTTTCCAGAACAGTAGATGTCCTACTTCTGACTGCTACAGTATTCTATCCATTTCTTCCATTTCTCTTTCCCCCATTTTACTTTTCTGTTGCTTTTCAGCTGCCTGACAGGTGTCTCTCTCTTTCTTTTTTTTCCCTTCTTCCTGGATGCACATAGTCAACCATTTCTTCTTGGGTTGCTCTTTTTTTCCTGGGGCAAATTTGTTTTGAGGATTAGGTGCTTGTACGTTACTTGGTATACCTTATACCTTGGGTGTGGAACATGCATCTGAAGTATGGCACCTAGAAGGAGATAAAGCTTTGGTATGCTGGGCGGCTGTTTGGCTGCCCTCTGCAGAATATTCATCAGTTAAGAATACTGCAACAGTGAGAATTAGGACCTCTACTGTTATAGTAAGATCTTACACAGCTTTGTCCATTTCTGTCAAGATGGGTGCCATCAGCTTGGCTTTAATCCTCTGCTCTAAACTTCTACAGTTAAGAGATGCTAATAACTTTGATTTTCGAGGACTTAATTTCCAAGTAACTTAGCCCAGACGTGCTCCCACATCATCCCTGAAGAGAATTCCTCACTCTAGTGGATTTACGAAATGGCAAAACAAAGTATTTTTATTTATTTTTTTATTTCTATTTTTGCATAGAAAGTGTTGCGTTAACAATTTGGCAGAAAAAATATATATTTTTTTTTTATGAATTGTTAAAATTTAACAGGGTGGCAATTACGTAAATGCTTTGCAAGTATTTATTCATGCTAATCCATCTTAATTAGAGCTAAACATTAAAATGATGTACACACCTTTGACCAGCATATTAATATTAATAATTAAATACAGGTGGAGTAGCTTAGACTTCCATGTTCAGAAGCTTTTTTAAACTTTTTTTTTCAAAAAATGCCTTGAAACAAACTTATTTTTTCACAAGAATGTCAGCATGCTTAATGATGCATGCTATATCACTTTTTATGTAAAAAGAAAAGTTTGTTTTACTGCTTTATTAGCAAAAAAATATTCAGATGCCTTGTAAAAAGTCTACAAAAAGACAGTGGTTAACATTTATGGCTGTTCTGTTAAAAAAAATACTTGAACATTCTGAGGGGGGGTGGGACTACAAGCTCTAGAAAGAAGCATTAGTATGTTCTTTAAATCGGAAATGCTTGAGAAGTGAAGACTAGAATACAGAAATGTTCAAATGCAACAAAAGCCAATGGCTTGGACTTTATTCATAGGTTCATACTAGGCTAATGATCACCAGAGTCTTTACAAGTCTAGCTGTGCAATCCAACCCAGTTTCATCCCAGAGTTCTTTGGACACCCGCATGGTGGGATATGTTAGTAAAGAGGTAGTCAAGGGTTATGTGGGGGGATATATTACTTGGAAATTAATGTACTTGTTGACCTTTGTCCATTAGAAATATGGGGGGGCCAGACTGGAGATGAATTTGCGATTTCCCATCCAGTAATAGTTTCCTTTTGAAGAGTCAGGGATGAACTCTGCTTCACATAGAGAGCTTATAACATAGTCTGGGACCTTTACAGATGCATGTCAGTCTCGCCAGCATGTTCTGTTTGTCACAGGCAAAGTTAAGGTCTTTGGATCTAGTGTTTCTGGTGCTGTTTGTTTTGGGGTTGTGCAAGTGATTCATCAGAACTGGATGTTCTAGGCATAGATTTCCTCTTAGTAACCTGTAGGAGACAGAGTCTGGAGAGAGAGGGCCTTAAGATGACCTGTATAGGACAGGGTATTAACAAACTGTTGCAGTGCCTGGTTAGATGCATGCCAAAGGGGGCATTGTACTCAGTGATGGGTCTGATAAGGGTAGAGTAGAGTGTTACTATAACGTCCTTGGACCTGGATAATCTTACCTTTGCTTAGGAGTTTGGTAATATAGAATGATTGGCTTACTATCTTGGCTACATGTTGATTGAAGACCAGATTACTGTCTATATATATTCCTAGATCCCGAACCATCAGTTCAAGTCTTAGGGGTGTTTTATCGATGGAATAATTAGCTTGAATAGATGATTTCCCAAAGGGCACTATAATGCATTTCTGTGTTGATTTTTAATCCGTGGTTTTGGCACCTGTCATCAGTTTGTATTAGACCCCCTTGTAAGTTGTTGGCATCATGGGGGGAATCTATAATAGCTCCCAATTTACAGTCATCTGCAGACTTGGTGAGCCAGAAACCTTTGACATTAAAGTCTTTACTTTTAAGAAGTAGATACAAAATAGGAGCAGACCCACACTGAGCCCTAAGATCCTCCATTGATTGGTCTCCTGGTAGAGTAGCCTCCGTGATCCTGATTTCTTGGGTCCTTTCTGTGAGCTGGACAGAAATCCGGCAAGTTATGTAGGGATTTATACCTAGTTCTGAAAGTCTGTCAGCAATACTTGAGAGGGGTATTGTATTGAATGCCTTGACCAGTTCATAATAGTATGGAGTGTTTTCCCCTCATCCTTAACCTTGGTGACCTTCTTAAAGAAGTCTACAAGGTTGAGTAGGCAAGACCTTCCCTTAACCCAGCCCAACTGTGATAGGTCCAGTGTCTGTAGGTTTCTAATGTTCTTGTTCATCATTTACGTGATAATTTGTTTCATGGATTTGAATATCAGACTTTTCAGACTGATGGATCTGTGGTTCCTGGATTAAGTTGATGGTCCACCTTTATGAAGAGAGATGTGTTGCAGCCTTCCATTCACCTGGCATGTAACCTGTTTTGAGGCTGTAGTTGGAGTGCCTCATGGTTTTGCTAGGTCTTGTTTTAGGCTATTTAGGCAGCAACCGTGGATATTGTCAGGGCCCTTTAAAGCAGTGTATTGCCCTTAGTGAGCACCAGCAGGATTTGCTCCCTAGTGATAGCTGGGGGTGGGATATGCTAGAAGGGATGTCACATTGGGGGGTGGGGGTGAAGTTAGAGTTTAAATTTATCTGCCAATAGATTTGCTATGTCACCTGGTCAGTGAAGGTTGTGCCATGTACCACCAGTTCTGTAGACTACTGAGGGTTACCTTTAATGTTCCTGACATAGCTGAAGGAGGCCTTGTGATTGCCCTTAGTATGGGAGGCTATCATGACCTTGTAACTGGTCTTGTTGGAGTTGGACTTTTGGACCTCTTAGTTTCTTGTTTATTTGAATCAGGTAGTTCTTGGGTCTGAGAATTGCTCTTTCTGATTTTGGCCATGACTTTCTCTCTTGTTATATGCCATGTTAAGGTAAGGATTCCACCAGTGGGGTTTGTTTTTGGTGTTAAATCTGGGCTTGCTTCTGGTAGGTACAGCAGCCTCAGTGCAGCCATTTACATGTTTGTGTTGGATTTCTGTAAATAATTCTGCATAGGTAGCTGTGTTCTCATGGTTTGGGAGAGTCGTAAATTTTGACAAACTGACACTTGATAGGAACTATTCTGTAGAAACCTACATCCTAACTGTTATGAGTTTAGTTGTATTTTGTGTGTGACAAGGATAGGGGGGGTGAGGTGAGAGGATTGTGCCTGTGAGTTAGTGTACGTTTCCCAGTCTATAGAAGGATAGTTAGGCTCCATAATGACTAGGGTATCTGGTTGGATGGTGTGTGCCCTTAGTAGGTCTACATAAGAGTTGTGACCTTCGTGGGTCATAGAACATGACCTGTAGCTGGCCAAGGACATGGCAAGAAACCTTGTCTGTGCAGACTTGGATGTGGGTGAACTGCAGGGCATCATCCTATTTAACCAGCTTGGAGTTGTGTTTGCTAATGTAGATTGAGAGAGTCATTTTTAGGCCCTGTTTATGATGTTTTTGGTGGAGGGCCCTGTAGCCTTCCACTGCCAGAATACTTTCTGTGGCTTTAAACTAACACGGATGTCTACAATGTTCTTCGTGTTTCACTGTTGCAGTCATCACATTTGGGTTATCTGCTTGCAGTAGCCCTCAGTTGGCCTGATTAACAAAGTCTTGGGTCCTGCGTCAGTTTCTGTTCCTTCTTCCGTGATGTCAGGTCTTCAGGGGCATAAAACATGCACCCAACGCCATTACATCAGTCTTTCTTGCTGTGTGGTGCCCGAAGCAGAAGCAGTTTGCAAGTGCCGGTCGGCTGACTCCTGAAATTTTCGTTTTTGAGTTACAGAACCAAAGTCTTCAACTAAAAGCCAAGTACCCCATTGGGGAAACTTTTTCTTGCTCTAAACCGATGTCAGTAAAAGTAAATAATTGCATTACTTGTGGAAAGCAAATACCTCATAAAGATTTTCATTCGTACTGTAATTCTTGCCTAGGCCCTGACCACGACGTACCTCGCTGTCGTGTTTTTTGCCTTATTTAAACCACAAACTATCCATCGTCGGTATATTTTCGCTTCTAAATATTTTGGTGCTTGGTTCAATTAGCCTGATATGTCTTCGGTAAGCCATCCGACTATCGACATTTTGAAAAAACGCAAAGATAGACAGAGACAGGCTGCCTAGGTCCAAAGCTGTCGACGACTCTTCTCCTTAGCCAGTCGCCAGTTCGCCGGTACTCCAAGTGAGGTGCTTTCGCAGCCCCTGATACCCGCTACTTAAGATTCGCAGGCCTCTACTGAGACCCATTCGGAGTCAGGTATGCCGCGAGATGCTTCAACTGTGGAACCTGTGGATGTCTCTACCTTGGATGGGTCCGGAGCCGCTGTGTAGGCACCGGCTTCTTAGGGTGTATTTAGGCCTACTGACTTGTGTATTAAACTGACGCCATCTTCTTCTTCAAGGTCTAAAACTCGAACCATGCCTAGAAAACTGATGCCCAGACCGCATGGTCAGGCCTCTATGCCTAAAAAAAAAAAACAAATGATAAGAATGGCTGAAGACCTTATTACTTTAATTAGGGGAAGCCAACCTTTCCCCTCTAAGAGACCTAGGACTGAGTTTGCTTATGATACTTCTGACCAGGATTCTGAATTTTCTATTTCCTCGGATGACCAGGATTTACCCTTATCTACCTATGAGGATTCTGATGCAGAGGACTCTATTCCCTCTGCCCCCCAGAGGATTTCTCTTTTGGTGAAACCTTGCATACTCTCAGAGAGCATTTTCATTGGGAAAGTCAGGATTTCTCTGATTCTAAAAAGAGGCTTAGGGATTTCGTACTCCTGCCCCAGCACAATCCTTTAGCCGTACCTCCTGTACTAAACATTGTTGATGATGCCTTTTCGGAATCTAGCTTGGCCCCTGACTCTCTACCTCCTGCTCCCAGAAACCTGATAGATATTACAGGGTCCCTGACTCTCTCAAGTTCCTTTTTAAAAATCCTACTGCGGATCCTGAGACCATTCCACAGGGACCCAAGGGTATTAAGGCTACTATTGCCAAAAATCCTACCCCCTCTGATAGAGACTCCAGGGCACTGGATAGATGGGATAAGAAGATAAATACTACTGCAACTTTGGCCAATAGGGCCTTAAACTGTCAGTTTCATATATTAAAGTAGCAGCATATTATTGGATTGCTTGAACAGAAAATGATGTTGATTCCTGATTGTGCTGAAAATAAGGATTTACGGGATTTACTGCATTCAGCTGAACAAGTTGGAAAATGTACTTTGCAATGTGGTTTTGATTCACTAGAGGCATCTTGTAGGGCTGCTGTAACTGGGTCTGTACTTAGAAGGCATGTTTGGCTTAAGGAGCAATCCTTGCCAGATCATGTTGAAGCGAAATTACTGGATGCGCCCTGAAACCAGGAACGCCTGTTTGGCAACAAGGCAGAAGTTGTTTTTTAAAAAGATAGAAGAAAAAGCTAAATCTGTGCAAACTGTTAAAGATTTTTTACAAGTACAAACTCCAAGGTTTAGTAGGTTTGGCCTTCTGAGAATTGGTCCTTTCTTGCCTCTTCCAGACCCTCTCAGTCCAAACCCAGATCTAGCAGAGCTCCCAGGGTACGCACAGGACTAAGCAGTGGGGGGCCTCCACTTCAAATCTGGGAGTAGTAAAACTCCCCCTATGATAAACTGTCTCAATGACTTCTTTTTTAAAACTTCCAAGCTTTTTTCAACTGACTGCTCATTTGGGGGGAAGATTGCTCTTCATGCGAAAAACTGGGAGCTCATTACCCAGGACAAATGGGTTTTAAATATAGTATCCCAGGGATACAGATTTCACTTCAACACGTTACCAACACCAAGCGGGTGGCCAGATCTACACTCAAATCAGTGGGCAGAGGCCCAAAAGCAAGTATTTTCTCTCTTAAGCATGGGGGCTATTCAGTTGGTACGAGAAGAGGAAAAGGGACAAGGTTTCTACTCAAGACTTTTCCTGGTACCCAGAAAGGACAACTCGTGGCGTCATATCCTGGACCTGTCTACTCTAAACACCTTTTTGGTTCTTCCAGAATTCAAGATGCTGACTCTTCACCAGTTGCTCCCTATGCAGGGCAAAGATGCCTGGTTGGCAACACTAGATTTAAAGGAAGCATACCTGCACATCCCAATCAGGGAATCTTGCAAAAGATGCCTACGCTTCAAAGCAGGCTGCACGCACCATCAGTTGTCTGCACTGCCCTTTGGCTTATCTACTGCACCCAGGGTATTCACAAAGTGCCTAGCTCCAGTCATTGCATTTTGCAGGCGAAGAAATATTCAGATATACCCTTACCTGGATGATTGTCTAATTCAGGCAGAAAGCCAGGACATAATTCTGACTCATCTGGCCTTTGTACAAAGGGTGCTAACTTGTCTGGGGTACACCATAAACGAAAAGAAATCACACCTGGTAGCCTGTCCACAAATTATATTCCTGGGAGCAAGCTTGAATTCAACTTCCCAGATGGCTTTCCTCATGCCAGAGAAACAAATTCATTTGACAACCTACTTCAAACAAGTGGCCACAAAAACCCTGCTATCTACAAGGCAAATACTACAAACCTTGGGGTTCATGGTCTCCTGCATTCTTCTAATTCCATATGCAAGACTGCATATGACGAAACTGCAATGGTATCTAAAAGCCTATGATGTCAACATTCTCAGGATCTTGAAGCAATGATTCCTATCATACCTTGCCTATGCCTAGAGTTCCTATGGTGGGCAGAGGCCTGCCATCAAAAGAAGGGACTACCTTTCACACTACCCCCTGCCGCCCAAACCCTAACAGATGCATCAGACTATGCATGGGGGGCTCGCATCAGACTATGCATGGAGGGGGCTCACCTGGCAGTGAAGTGCATTCAGGGCAAATGGAACTTGAGTCAAATGCACCTGCATATCAATCAAAAAGAAATGTTAGCTGTACAGAATGCTCTGACAGCCTTCAAGGACCACATTCGTCCAGGACAATTAATGGTAAAGACGGACAACACCACTGTTATGTGGTACATAAGCAGGGGGGTACACATTCTTACCCCCTCAGCAGACTAGCCATGGTATTGTGGAACACAGCCCTGAGCTACCAAGTGAATCTACAAGCTCAATTCCTGCCAGGAAAACTAAACACACTGGCAGACGAACTAAGCAGAAACCTCATGGACCCACACGAGTGGAAACTGGAACCAAAGATTTTCAACATGTTGGCAAGCAAATGGGGGAGCCCAGATATAGACCTGTTTGCCTTCCCCCAGAACTATCAATTGGACAAATTTTGCACAAGGACTCCCCACAAACAAGCTTGGAAAGTGGATGCTCTGTCCTTCAGCTGGAAAAACCTGTCAGTTTATGCCTTTCCTCCTCTGCCTCTGCTTTCCAAAGTACTACTAAAGATCAAACAAGACAAACCAAGGACAGTTTGGATTGCATCATACTGGCCACACCAATGCTGGTATCCCCTCTTGCACAGTGTCACTGTTGGCCCCATGGCACCTGCCTCAGACTCCTACCCTATTGTCTCAGCAGGAGAACCAGATTCTGTGCCCTCTGCTTCAAACACTGAGCATAGCAGCCTGGCTAATTACCTAATCTCTCCTTTACCATCCCTCAGTAAACCAGTGATGGAAATCTTATGATGAAAAATGGAAAATATTCTGTGCCTGGAACCAATTTCAAGGGATGAGTACAGCAGTGCCTAGTTTACCTCAGATGTTACAATACTTAAATGAGATGCTTCACAAGGGCCTGTCTTTCTCCTCCATCAAAATTCACGCCTCAGCTATTTCAGTTCATTATAGCACAGAACCTCCCCTCTTCTCTCATCCGCTGCTCAAGCAGTTCTTCAGAGGGGCCAAACATTTACGACCACACAGGAGAGCTCCAACTCCAACCTGAGACCTTAACTTTGTATTAGAGAAACTCACTGATGTTCGTGTTACACTGCTGCAGTCATTACACTTGGGTTATCCTGCCGTCAGGCGGTCCCGCAGTTGGCCAGAGTTCCAAAGTCTTGGTCCGGGGTCGGTTGCTGTCGCTTCTTCACTGACGTCAGTGCACCGGGGGTATATAAGATGCATCCGATGCCATTTTCCTCGGTCTTTCTTGCCGCGCAGTGCCCGAAGCAGAAGCAGTTCACAAGTGCCGGTTTAACCGACTCCTGAGATTTTTGAAGTCGAATTTCAGATCCGAAGTCTTCAATAAAGCTAAGTACCTCATTGGGGAAACTTTTTTTTTTCTTGCCTCACTCCTACTGTATTCCATGCCTAAGCCCTGACCACGACATCACTAGTTGTCGGTTTTTGCTAGATTTAACAAACGCACTATAAAACGACGTTTTGATTTTGCTTTGCACTACTTTGGCTGAAGGTTCAATTATACTATGCCGTCGGATCAACCGATGACCGCAATTACGAAAAAACGCAGAGACAAGGATAAAGACAGGCATCCAAGGTCCAAAACCGACGAAACCTCTTCTAGGCCAGTTGCCGGTTCTCGGTGAGGCACTTTCGAAGCCCCTGACACCCGCTACCTCAGAGGCACAGGCCACCTCCGACTCCCATGTGGAGACAACTAGGCCTCTGGAAACTCAAGGTATTGGGCCTATGGAAACTAATCCCTCAGATGGGTCCGGAGCCACTGAGCAGGCATCGGCTTCTGAGGGTGTTTTCAGACCTTCACAACTTACAATTAAAGCAACAGCCAAGACAAAAGTACCATTAAAGACAAAGAAGCAAGTACAGCATTCTCCTGGACAGTCCTCCATGCCTAAGAAACAGATGCTCAAAATGGCCGAAGACCTCATTACTCTAATCACAGGTTCCCATCCCCCTCCTGAGAAAAGGCCTAGGCAGGATACAGACTGATTCCTCTGATCAGGTTTCAGCCTCTCCTCCTGAGGATTATTCTTTTGGGGAAACTTTACATACCATGAGGGAGCATTTCCATTGGGAAAGTCAGGATTATTCAGAATCCAAGAATCCAGAATCCAAGAAAAGGCTCAGGGATTTCCTTTTATTGCCTCAGCACAGGCCCCTGGCTATTCCGCCTGTGCTAGATATTGTGGATGATATGTTCTCCAAATCCAGCTTATCTCCTGACTCTTTGCCCCCTGCACCAGCCAAACCAGATAGATATTATAGAGTCCCTGACTCTCAAGTTTCTTTATAAAAACCCTTCTGCTGATCCAGAAACTATTCCCCAGGGTCCAAAAGGGGTTAAGGCTTCCATTGCAAAAAATCCAGTACCCTCGGACAGAGATTCCAGAGCTTTGGATAGATGGGGGAAGAAAGTTTACACTTCTGCAACTTTAGCAGTAAGGGCTTTAAATTGCCAGTTTCACATGCTTAAGTACCAACAATATTTAATGGCTCAGTTAAAACAGAAAATGCTTGCAAGCTCAGAAGCTCCTGACTCTAAAGAAATGCAGGATTTATTGCATGCTGTTGAACAGGTGGGAAAACATACTCTGCAATGTGGTTTTGATTCTTTCGAGGCCTCTTGTAGAGCCGCAGTTACAGGTTCTGTGATTCGAAGACATACTTGGTTAAAAGAACAGAGTTTACCTGATCATGTTAAGGCTAAATTATTGGATGCTCCTTTACAGCATGATACCTTGTTTGGTGTTAAGGCAGAAGAGGTGTTAAAGAAAATGGAGGATAAAGCTAAATCTATGCAAACAGTCAAGGATTTCTTACAGGTAAAGCCACCTCGATTTAGCAGAAATTGGCCAACAAAGAATTGGTCCTTTCCAGTGTCAGACGGGCCACAGAGAGGCAGATACAGATGCCCAAGAGGCAGATCTCAACCCCAAGGCTCTAACAGACCATGACAGTGGGGTACCTCAGCCCCAAAAGGAGGTGAGGACAAGTCTCAACCTTACAGGAAATAGTCCGAATGACTTCCCCCTTTGTACACCAAGCACTTCCCTTTTTGCGGCCCCCTTAGGGGGAAAACTAGCACTTTTTTCTCAAAACTGGCAAACAATCACCCAAGACAAATGGGTTCTGAATATTGTGTCTCAAGGTTACAGGTTCCACTTTCATACTTTACCAAGGCTAAAAGGAATGCCAGACCTGCCACAAAATCAATGGGCAGAGGCACAAAAACAAATTTCAGCCCTCATGGGCATGAGAGCTATTCAAAAAGTACCACAACAGGAACAAGGACAAGGATTTTACTCAAGACTCTTCCTGGTCCCCAGAAAGGGCAAGGCCTGGAGGCCCATACTAGACCTTTCAATTCTAAATACTTACCTGGATATTCTGAAATTCAAAATGTTGACATTACAGCAGCTTCTACCCATGCTGGGCAAGAAGGCTTGGCTTGTTACTCTGGACCTTAAAGAGGGCATACCTGCATGTCCCTATCAGACAAAATTGCAGAAGATACCTCAGATTCAAAGCTGGTACAATGCAGTACCAATTCTCTGCACTGCCCTTTGGCTTATCTACTGCATCCAGGGTCTTTACAAAGTGCCTGGCACCAGTAATTGCATTTTGCAGACAAAAAGGAATCCAAATATATCCATACCTGGATGACTGCCTCATTCAAGCAGAGACTAAGGACATTCTTCTACAGCATCTGGCATTTGTAAAAAGGTTGCTAATTTCTCTAGGGTACACAGTAAACGAAAAGAAGTCAAAGCTAGTGCCCTCACAACAGATTACATTCCTGGGTGCCAGCTTAAATACAACGGCCCAGATGGCTTATCTCACGCCAGACAAACAAGTTCAACTAACTCAATATTTTCAATTACTGGCAAAAAAGTCCCATCTCCCTGCAAGAAAAATTCTACAGGCCCTGGGATTCATGGCATCGTGTATACTACTAATACCATATGCCAGACTGCATATGAGGAAATTACAATGGTACCTAAAAAGTGTTTGGATTCAGCACCCTCAAAGTTTAGAAGCAGTAATACCAATGATTCCCTGCCTACAACAGGAGTTTCGATGGTGGGCACAGGCATGTCACCTAAACAAGGGTCAGCCTTTTACCTTACCCACAGCCAGGCAGACTCTAACAACAGATGCTTCGGATTATGCCTGGGGAGCACACATGGCAGGAAAATGCATTCAGGGCAAGTGGACCACAGACCAAATGTATCTTCACATCAATCAAAAAGAGATGTTGGCTGTTCAAAATGCCCTAACAGCTTTCAAGGACCTTCTGCATCCAGGACAATTATTATTAAAGACAGACAACACCACAGTAATGTGGTACATAAACAAGCAAGGGGGCACTCATTCTTATCCCCTATGCAGGCAAGCCATGACCTTGTGGAACACAGCTCTAACGTATCAAGTTCATCTGCAAGCACAATTCCTGCCAGGAAAGAAAATACTCTGGCAGACGATCTAAGCAGAAATATCATGGACCCTCACGAATGGAAATTGAATCCACAAATCTTCAGCATGGTAACGCAAAAATGGGGATGCCCAGACATAGATCTTTTTGCCTCGCCACTGAATTGCCAACTACAAAAATTCTGCACAAGGACTTATCACACACAAGCATAGAAAGTGGATGCTCTCTCATTCAGCTGGAAAAGCCTAAACGTTTATGCCTTCCCACCACTGTCTCTCCTTTCAAAGATACTCCTAAAAGCCAGACAAGAAAAAACACAGATGATCTTGATTGCTCCAGACTGGCTACGCCAACACTGGTACCCAATCTTAAAGAACTTAGCTCAAGGCCCACCTTGGATTTTGCCTCAAATTCCACACCTTCTGGCTCAACAAAACAATCAGATCCTGCACAGTCAGCTCAAAACCCTAAACCTGGCTGCATGGCAGATTAATTAGTCAAACGGGCAACACCTCTATCTAAAACTGTTATGGATGTCATTTTGGAGGCCAGAAGGCCTGGCACCAGGAAGGCTTACTCAGACAAATGGAAGAGATTCTGCGCCTGAAATCAGGCTCAAAGCCTTGACCCTCTTGTCCCAAACATTCCTCAGATTTTACAATACTTAACTGAGATGCTGGACAAAGGCCTATCCTTCTCATCAATTAAGATCCACGCCTCTGCCATTTCAGCACATTACAACACGGATCCTCCTTTATTCTCTCATTCCTTGCTAAAGCAGTACCTCAGAGGGGCTAAAAACATAAGACCACCCCGGAGAGCACCAACACCAACTTGGGACCTCAATTTCGTTTTGGAATAACTGACCCTGCCACCTTTTGAGCCAGCCAATACAGCCGATCTAAAATTTTTATCATGGAAAACAACTCTGCTCCTGGCAGTAACTTCAGCATGAAGAGTCTCAGAGCTGCAGGCATTAATGGCAGTGGAACCTTTCATAATTTTTCATCAGGACAGAGTTTTTTTAAGGACAAACCCTACCTTTATGTCAAAGGTGGTATCTAGTGTGGCTCTTGACCAAACCATCCATTTGCCAACTTTTTGCCCAAACCCCCAGAATAAAGGGGAGAAACTTCTGCACTCTTTGGACATACACAGGCAGCTATGCTTCTACTTGGACAAAATAAAAGCTTTCAGGAAAACTGAGCAACTGTTTGTAGCATATGCTGCAAGATCACAGGGCAAGGCTATCTCAAAGCAGACTATATCCAAATGGATAGGACACTGTATTCGTTACTACTACACACAGCATGGAAAATCAGTCCCTAATAACATTAGGCCACATACCACCAGGGCAACAGCCACTTCAACAGCCTTTCTCAGAGGAGTACCTACCAAGGAAATTTTGGAGGCTGCAACTTGGAGTTCAGTGCACACCTTCACCAAGCATTACCACTTGCCTCTTTACTCTAAATCCAGAGCAGGATTTGCCACTGCAGTTCTGCAGGGCCTCATAGCCAATCCTAACTCTTTATAGACCAGCCAGCCAACCTTAGCTTTGGGATTCTACCCAAGTGTAATGACTGCAGCAGTGTAACACGATGAACATAGTACAGTTTTGTACCTACCATAAATGTAGATGTTCGAGTGTTCACACTGCTGCAGTCCAGGTTACCCTCCCTCCATCCCCTCTGTCCTAGCTGGACTTATCTATACCTTTCTATCCTATACTACCTTTGTGGTGTATTTGCTTGTAACTGAAGGTATTGTTTTTATTTTATATCTATATTTGTTATTCGCAATATGTATTGCCTACCTACTTGGGGGCACCTGACATCTGGGGCAAGAAAAACTGAAGAAAATGGCATTGGATGCATCTTATATACCCCTGGTACACTGACGTCAGGGAAGAAGTGACAGCAACCGACGCCGGACCAAGACTTTGGAACTCTGGCCAACTGCGGGGACCGCCTGACGGCAGGATAACCCAAGTGTAATGACTGCAGCAGTGTGAACACTCTAACATCTACATTTATGATAGGTATAAAACTGTACTTTACTCCTTTCGAGCCAGCTGCTACTGCGGACTTAAAATTCCTTTCTTGGAGAACAGCTTTCATTTTAGCAATCACTTCAGCAAGAAGGGTATCTGAATTACAGGCCCTTATGGCAGTGGAGCCATTCATCATCTTTCATGCAGACAGGGTGTCCCTCAGGACCCAATCCCTCCTTCATGCCCAAGGTGGTATCCAGTGTGGCCCTTAATCAGTCCATTAATTTGACAACCTTCTTTCCTAATCCACAGAACAAAGGGGAACAGATACTGCACTCCTTAGATGTGCACAGACAATGTAAATTCTACTTGGACAGGAATAAACCTCAAAGGAAATCTGAACAACTGCTGGTGGCATTTGCTGCAGGGGCAGAGGGGAAGGCTATTTCAAAGCAAACCATTTCCAAATGGATAGGCCATTGCATTAATTTCTACTACAAGCACCATGGAAAACCTATCCCACAGGGGATCAGACCCCATTCAACCAGGGCTGCATCTACCTCTACAGCCTTTCTCAGAGGTGTCCCTACCAGGGACATCTTAGAAGCTGCTACCTGGAGTTCTGTACATACTTTCACCAAGCATTACCATCTGACAATTTTCTCTAAATCCAGAGCTGACTTTGCCACTGCAGTCTTGCAGGGCCTTATAGCTGGTCCTAATGCTATCTAAATTCTTCCTCCCATCCTTAGCTTTGGGAATCTACCCAAATGTGATGACTGCAGCAGTGAAACATGAAGAACATAGTACAGTTTTGTACACTTACCATAAATGTAGATGTTCGAGTGTACTCACTGTTGCAGTCCTGGTTACCCTCCCTCCAGTCCCTTACTTCTTTTGGCTATACCTCTGCTCACCTTTACTATGCTGAAAAGCTTTTTGGTGTATTTGCTTTTTGTTGGAGGTATATCCTTGTTTATTTATAGATTTAATTGCTTCCCATTAGTGGGACTCCTGACATCTGGGGCAAGAAAAACTGATGTAATGGCGTCAGCTGCATGTTTTATACCCCTGACGTCCTGAAAAAAGGGACAGCAACCGACGCAGGACCCAAGACTTTGTTAATCAGGCCGACTGAGGGCTACTACAAGCAGATAACCCAAATGTGATGACTGCAACAGTGAATACACTCGAGCATCTACATTTATGGTAAGTGTACACAACTGTACTTTCTCCAGAGTGAGGAGAGCTTGTAGGGTGTGGAGTTTATTTTTTTTATGCTTTTAGCATTTGAGGGATTTTTTTCTGTGTTGGTTAGTTCATTATTTTGATATTTCCTGACAAATGTTCTAAGGGGGTGGGTGAAGTTTTATCCAATATCTGATTGTCCAGGGGTGGGGCAGGTGTAGTCCATCCTTGGCAAAGCATCATGGTCTGTTAACCATGTCTCGCCATGCTGATAAATATTGGACTCCCCTGGAGTGACACAAGAAAGTAAGCCAGTTATTAAAATCAATCACATTCTGTTCATACTGTGCTATTATCTTTGGTCAAGGTAGAATGGTGTTTAGTGCAAGGCACTTGCCCGTCTTTTACATATTTTCAGAAAGATCCATAATGTCTGTTTTCATATAGTCCAGAGAAGCATGTATCTGGTCATTTATACCCACATGGACTATGATAGAGTCACATTGGTACCTGTGGTGCATAGACCTAAATGCATGTGTGATGTTGCAGATCCTTGTTCCAGATGGGCAACTAACCATTATCATTTCCTTGTCCACCCTGGTGAGAGGGACATCTGCGTGTCATACAATAGAAGTTTTTATGACCAGAGTACTAGGTTGTGTTTGCTTGCCTTAAGAGGTTTGTTCTTGGGGGATTATTGGTCGTAGTCTTATGAGTGGTGGTGGATGTTGCTTTTGGTGTGTGCTTTAGTGGTTGCTGAGAATAGGTGTTGCTTTTTGACAGCTTAGGTCATCTTTGAGTTATGGAGAGTTTTTTTCTAAGTGCCTCAGCATAAGAAGACCTATTTATGTGGTGAGCAGTATACGTGAAGGATTTAGTGTGTGTGTGTGTGTGTGTGTGTGTGTGTGTGTGTGTGTGTGTGTGTTTTTGATAGCTTCTTTGGAGGCAAAAATCTCACTAACAAGGTTGTGTATTTCCATCTATCACATACTGTTAGCTTCTTTAAGGATTCAAGGGTAATTTTGAGCACACAAGACAATTGCTACATTGTCTCAGGATACCCATATCTATGAAACTGGCCACAGAGGCATTAGGAAATTGCAAATCTATGTTGCCAGTACCTCTGTTAGGGTTGGGCTATTATGGTTTAAGAACTTGCTTTTACAGGGGTCTCCTGAGTGGTTTCTAGGGTTAAGGCTAAATGTTAGTGCTACGATCTGATATTAGTGCTATTTGATGCGACAACTAGCTGCCCTAAGCTTAGCTGCATGAAAAGCTTGTGTTATGGGTTAAAGTCCTAAGTACTAGCTTTATAGGTCTGCTAAGTACACGGTACTGCTAACTGCCACAGTGCAGTGAACAGCTCAGCGAAGAATCACTTAATTTATAGCAAACAGAAGAAAGGTGAAAACTAACTCTTGAGCCCCTTTGGCCAGTAAAAGACTGTAATTCTAGCTCCCTGGAATGCTGCCCGACTCAGAAAGACCAGGTACACACCTTCTGCCATAAGATGAATGACCCTGGAACTTCTTCATTTAAAAACACAGCAAAGCCAGTCTCAAGTGCAGATTAACAGCAAAAACTAAGTCCTGATAAAGCCCTCTGGCTGATGAAACAAAGTCACTTTAACTCTCCTTTTGTGTTTCCCAACTCGGACTGACTGCTACTTTACTACTGCCACTAGAATAGCAGTTCTAGTCTTAATGTGAAAACACACTTTGGTCAGCCAAAAGTGAAAGGGTACCAACTAGCTACAAGAAGTAATTGTCACTTTAAGACCCCTTATGTGTTTCCCAACTCGGACGGACCAGGCTGCCTTTCTTTTGCCAGTAGAATTGCAAGGCTAGTTTTCCTAATATTAAAAAAAAGCACTTTAATTATCCAAAAGTAGAAGGTATCAGAAAAAAAAAATCAAGTAACTTGCTACAAAAAGTAATTCTTACTTAAGCTTACCTGTGTGTATCCAAACTCGGATAGACCAGACTACCTTTCTTCTCCCAGTAGTATTGCAGTCCCAGTCTTTAAAGGAAACTTTAGTTAGGTTTGTTGCTGGTATCTTTTCACTTGTGGCTAACAACTAGTTACAAATGACTATGAGGAGATTCAAAGGCAGACAAACTAGCAATGAGGAGCACACACATTAAGACAGTTTCAAAGTACATGAACAGTGTAAGGGGAGGACTTTCCCAGTTTCTTTTGTCAGTAACCAGTAAGATGAGCAGAGGAAATGAGACTGGGGGGTGTCTAGGGCCAGGTATACAGAAGATGAGATGGGGAGGAGCTTCCAAGGCCTGGTATACAGTAGGGTCAGACATGTCAAAAGCCCACAAATACAAAACCACAACAAGAATATGAAGGGTGCGTTGGGACCAAATGAAGAAGAGAGCTAGTAAAAATGCAATAAAAGGGCCTGATCAGAACACCAATGTCCATCACAGGAGAAAAAAAAAAACACTCCATACTATAAAAATGCCATATATGAATAGCTTTAATTTCAGATAAAGTGCAGATACAACACACACAACTGATTTAAAGGGTAAGGTAATGCAGTATTGTAAATGTAGTTTAAATGTCCTTCCTGGATGCAAATGTAGTCTAAATGCACTGTTTTCAAGCTTCCAGTCTTCCAGCAGTCCCAGGACTAAGATGGCTGACTGCCTGTATAATGTAAAATATCAGGCGACTGGGTTAATTATCTCAGGCTCCAATTACTACTTACACAACTGACCAAACCTGGCTTTTTGTTTTTGGTTTGAAAAGTGACAGCAGCACAAAATTAGATGAGCAATGCTGACAGTCTAATTGACAGCTTAGAGAAACGGCAATAGACACTGTAAAACCCAAATTAATGTATAGGTGTACCTTCAAATTCAGAAGAGAGCTAGTAAAAATGCAGTGAGATGAGGGCCCAGTCAGAACTAGGATTGCCACCTTTCATTGTGGCTAAAACTGAAGCAAGGCTACACCCCTTGGACCTCCCATGATCCCGCTCATCTTCTCCCAGCCCCACGCACTTTACACCCATTTTGTGATGTCATTGTTGCATCAGATGAGGAGGAACACCCTCTTTTTTTTTTCCCCCATTTGTGTTATCTTCCTTCTGCTGAAGCATAGTGAACAAACTCCAATAGTCTGTTTCTTTTTGAAACCGAATACTGTAGTTTCTAATTGGTTTTGATTTTCTGGATAGTGTAGAAAAAAAAAAATGGTGGCAATACTAGTCAGAACACCTAGGCCCAGCACGAAACCTGTGTAAAACTGCACCATGTAGTGTTTCTCTAAATGAATTGTTTATCTCTCAACATGTGATGCTTGAGAGTTGTGTTTTATAGTCACCATGCTGTCTAGTGGACCTTGTCATTCCTTCATCATTTTGACAGAATTCTGCCTTGGCAGGAGTTGCTCCCCACCCAGGTGTTCCTTGAATTCTGTCATTTCTTTCCTCTGTTATTGCTGAACTTACCCATTCAGTTCTTTCCATCAGTAGTGCTCTAACTACATGACATTTTTATGTATGCATCACTAATGATGTGATTGTTTTATCTTCACTTCTGTACTGTCTTATCGTTTGTTTCCATCTCTCTCTCTCTCTCTCTCACACACACGCACACGCACACACACACACACACACACACACACACACACACACACACACACACACACACACGTTGACAGAGTCCTGTGCAACTGTCACCATGCCCTGCCTGTTCGCAGTGGTGAAGTTTGATTCACCAAACTGTGCAGTTTTAGTAACAAAAGTAACAGTCATGGTTTTATTTTTTTACGTACCATACCATAGCAGAGTTTCTTGGTGATCAGTCCTTGGACCGCTCCTTTTTGGCATTTACTTCTCAGAAGTCAAGGTCAATGTCAGTGGTCTGTGTCTGACTAAATTTGCAGATGATTGCAAATTAGGAGCTGTCATTGAATCTCACACTGACACAAATGTTCTCCAGGAGGGATGGACACATTCAGATAACTGGTGTCAGAGCCATGGACTAAAACTAAATGCCAAGAAATGCATAATAGTATCCTTTGGGAAGTCATCCATCCCTGGTAACTCGTATTGACAAACACACCCCTTAAAGTTGACCCAGTAGTCAGCGACTTGGGGACACACAGAGATAATAATCTAGCCTTTGAGCATCATGTGTCTACAGTGGTGAGGAAATCATTCTATGTTGCGCAACTTATAAACAAAGGTATGGCATCGAAGTCAAAGGAGGTCATTGTTCCACTGTATTCGGCATTCATTAGACCCATCATTGAGTACAATGCACCTTTGGTTTGTATCTAACCAGGCATCTCCAACAACTGGAACGTCCACAGAGGTTCCTCACTAAAAGAATACAGTGCATAAGTAATATGTCCTATGCAGACTGCCTCAAGGCCCTATCCCTCTATTCTGTCTCCTACAGGCTTTTGAGGGGAGATCTATGCCTGGCATACAGGGCAGTGTCAGAGCCCATTCTGATGGATCTCCTGCATATCCACAAACCAAACAGCACCAGAACTACCCTTTCTACAGACTTGAACCTTGCCTGTGATATAAATAGGTCCTGCTGGAGAGATGGGTATGTATCCCAGAGATTACCTCATCTATGGAACCGGCTCCCCATCCATGTGGAGATGAGTTCCTCCCTAACCCAATTCAAGTGCAACTTGGACAGCTGTGTAGGAAACCAGAATTTCATGCCTGGTTTGGCACCTATGTCGCTAATGCAAACTGGTAACCTCTGAATCCTTAATCTCCCAGGCCCATGCTTACACTTATCAAGGTATCATAACTTGTCAGAGATTTGGGTTGCACAGCTAGGCTTAAAATGCTGTTGTGTTCGTTAGTCTAGTCAACACCTATGAACCAGAGGTTTAATTTCTAGTGCAGCCTTTAGCTTGGAAAGTACTAAATTTTGCTAAATGTTTATGATAAGGTTATTCTGAATTTTTGTAATGTTGTCTTTATCATGTTTCCGATACTGTTGTCCTCTTACTTTTTGTAATTATGCAGATCTCCTTTGATGTCTGCAAGGATCAGCACATGTGTCTTGCAACCAAATATTAAGTAAATTAAAAGCACCAAGGATAACTATGCATTTACCTCTTTCTGTTCCTAAGGCTTCCCTGTTCATCACTTCCACACTCTGTAATTTATTAGCCGAGCTGCTAGTGTGAGTACACTGACCTGCTGAAGCCCAGAATGTTTTGGGCAGTGAAGTGAATCCTGTTCACTAAGCGGGAATTGTTGCCTCAACCTGCTGATAGTGTCATCCACGCACATGCATATAAGGTAGGATGAGGAGTTATGTTAGTGTAATTCTAGTACGGAGACGCAGATTTCACTAGCAGAGATGTGTGCAAGTTTCTTCCCCACAGAAACATTTGCTGGTTTAAAGCATCACTGTGTCCAATAGCTAAGTAAGTAGATTGTAAAACTAGCACTTCAGGTGAATCAGGTTTTTGAGGAATATCCTAGCAGTGATGGACTCTAAACAATCCATTCAATTACCATTATGAATACATTTGCTGGGCATAACATACCACATACCGAAAGGTAGGGGTCTGAATGGAGGGATGATAAAATCGGCAAGTAAAGGAGAGCAGTACTGCTGCAATTAAATTCATCCTCAAGTCTTGGCGAGTACTTTCATGAGGTGAACCCTGTTTTTACAAATTCTCGCCAAGAAGATGCTGATATATAGACTGTATTTTATATAGTGTATATCCTAGACAGAAGTAGGTTAAAAAACAAGAGGATAGCTGCACAAGTCCCAGGATAAAAGAGTGCCCAGTCCTGGTAGGCGCACTGGTGCCAGGACTGGAAAAAATGACAATATAGACTCCTCAAGACACTGAAACATTCCTACAATGGGGTTAGGCCACGCTCAGGTGGGAGGTTGGCCCACCGTTGTAGAAGGAAGTAGTAGTACACAAAAAATCACAAAAACTGACAGGCCGAGTGGACTTTTGAGGATCAGAAATAAATTATCTATTGTTACTCTTTTGCAAGAAGCCCAGAATTTCCAGACAGAAGATATACAAAAAGATTGGGATAAATTAAAAGAAAGAATAAAAACATTCAAAAGCTTCAAGTGCAAATTTGTGTTCGTTACTACACTAGATTAATGAAAAACATTTTATAGACCAAGAAGTATTTTGGCTGTTTGTGGGGAAAAAAAGCAGCTGAGGAAGTGCAAAAATATAAAGAACAAAATCTAGAGATTGTTTCAAGACATAAAGAAATATGGACATGGGAAAGAGAGAGAGAAATCTAATATGGTACAATATTTATGCAAAGGAAAAAGCCAAATTAATCAATACAAAAAAAGCAATCCCAAAGATATTCAAAGAGAAATACAGGCAAACGCACCCAAATATGGAAAATTTCACATACAAAAATAAGATGATAAAGAGGAAACATAGAACAGATTATTAGTTAAGTAAAAGTAAAAAAAAATAGATGCTGAAGATGTGGAATAGCTGTAAAGTGAAGGATTTAGTGTAGAAAGTATGAAACAGGTTAATCATAGCATGATGGGACATTGAGTCTCCCAAGTAAGGAGAAACAAGAGGAGCAGGAGACGTCTGAAGAAGAAATATAGACATGGGAAGAAAGATTAAATAGATAAATATGGTGCAGTATTTATGTAAAGGAGAAAGCAAAACTAATTGATACAAAAAGCTGTTTGAGGAGGAATACATGCAAAGACATCTGGATATGGAAAATTCTACAATACAAAAAAATAAGAAAACAAAGGGGAAGGTAGAAAAGAGGACTAGTACTGAAGAAGTAGAAAAGAGAACTAGTACTGGAGAAGTAGAAAAGAGGACTAGAGGACTAGTACTGGAGAAGTAGAAAAGAGGACTGGTACTGGAGAAGCAGAAAAGAGGACTAGTACTGGAGAAGCAGAAAAGAGGACTAGTACTGGAGAAGTAGTAAAGAGGACTAGTACTGGAGAAGTTAAAGAAAATAAAACTGCAGTTAAGGATTACCCGTGAAGTGAATGATTTAGTGTAGAAAGTGTCTCTGATATCATCACAGTATGATAGAATAATAAATACCGAAATTAAGGAGAAACCAGTGGAGCAGGAAACTTTTGGAGCCATAAGTAGGAAACCAGTACAAAAGTTCAGTTGGAGTTGCACAGCAAGGGAAGGAGTAGGAAACTGTGGCAACTCTGACACGGTCAATGTTGTGGAGTGCTAGGCCAGTGAGTTCCCATATGAAAGAGCAACAGATGACACTGAGAGAATTTGAAGAGAAGATGGCACAGGAAGATTTATTTTATTTATTTATTTTACATTTGTTGACCGGGATAGCCCGACTGGATACATGTCCATTTTCAGCGGATGCCCGGGAAGAAAAGCTCCAAGATAATAATACACATTGAACATTTAGTAAATGCTAGTTTCAAGCAGATTACAGTCATAAGCAATACCAGCATTTAGCACATATAGTACTTATTATAAAACACTTTACAAAACATTATTTTCAAAGTTAAACATACATAACATTACATTCAGGTTTAAGACACACTGAGCAGCAGTTATACAATTGACACTTCCTGAAATGGAGTGGTAGAAAAAAGTTAGAAGTAGTTGAAGGTAAGGCACCCAAGAAATAGAGAGGTCACTAGTCGGGTTAGTGCAAGGACATAACCAATAAGTTTTGAAGTATTTCTTGAGTTTTTTTTTTAATTGAGTTAGTGAGGGTTCTAGGGTCAAGTCAGCTGGGAGTCTGTTCCATATTTTTCCAGCAGAGTTGGCAAACAGAGAGTCCCCAGATGAGTAGTTGGATTTGTATGTTTGAAGTGGACGACCGCAGTGGCCGGGTCATGGTGTAGGGGTGATAATATTTTTTAGTGCAGGTGTATTTTCTGTTTAGTAAAGGACTTTATGTGCCACTATTAGCTGGTTGAACTGCAGTAGGCTTGGCAGTTCAAGCCATCCTAGTCGATTTAGGTTGTGACAGTGGTGTGTCCGGTAGGCTGTGCCAGTAGCAAATCTGGCAATGTGGTTATAGCAGGATGATAGTTTATTAAGATCTGTTGTGTTTAAGTTGGAGAATAGAGGTGAGGCATAGAGAAGAGTTGATAGCAGATGGGAACGGGCAATTGCAGTTCTAGCAAGTGGGGTAAGGAAAGGTTTGATTCTGTAAAGACAGCCAAGTTTTTTATTAATGGTTTTGATGGTTTGATTGATATGCGCATCAAACTTCAGGTTGTTATCAACTATGACACCCAGTAGTTTGGGCTTCTGGGGAGATGATAGTGCCATTGTTAGAAGTTATGTTGAAGGCTGGCGGGGGGGGGGGGTCCTGCATGTGGCGGAAAAGAGGAGCAACTTAGTTTTGTTGGGGTTTAGGATTAGATGTTGATTGGAGAGCCATTTTTCCACTGTACTGAAGGTAATTTGGGTTAATGTGAATGATCAGACAGTGCACATAACTGGCCTGGCAGAGTTGCTGTGGTAGTGCATGAGCACATTGTAATCTGATGATTCTGAATGATCAGACAGTGCACATAACTGGCCTGGCAGAGTTGCTGTGGTAGTGCATGAGCACATTGTAATCTGATGATTCTGAATGATCGGACAGTGCACATAACTGGCCTGGCAGAGTTGCTGTGGTAGTGCATGAGCACATTGTAATCTGATGATTCTGAATGATCAGACAGTGCACATAACTGGCCTGGCAGAGTTGCTGTGGTAGTGCATGAGCACATTGTAATCTGATGATTCTGAATGATCAGAGAGTGCACATAACTGACTTGGCAGAGTTGCTGTGGTAGTACATGAGCACATTGCTGTGTCACTTCACTCACTGCAAGCCTACACCAGTACAGAAAAACAAGCCACAGTACCAACAACCTCTGCATATCCTCTGTGAGTGTGCCATCTGAACCTGCAAAACAGAGCTTCATGATTTATTATGGTTTCACGGAGCAATAAATACTGACCTTGTAATTATGGGTGATGTCTGCACTGAATGGAAACGTGATAGTGAAACAGACCAGAAACTCTTAGAATATTTAGGCTTCCTCACATTGTTTTGCCCACAAAAGGTGACAAATCTGTTGAAACAACAAGAGCTAGTGGTTTTGTTCTTAGAGGTATAACATGAAATGTGACATTCTCTGTAATTATGTCGGATGCTCTCAAGTTAACATAATCCTTTTCCTGTTTAACAGTTGCACATCTGCATAGCTCACAGCTGCTTGGAACTAGGCACTTTATTAACAAATTCTGACTGGATGAATTTCTGGATCTGCTACATTTTATCTAGTAGGATGCAGAAGTAACTGTTCAGATCATCAGTCATGTAAACAAGTATTGTAACTCAATTTTCCTACTTCTCCTGTATGTATTGGGGGTTCATTTGTAGCACTGGGTTTCCTCTGACTCCGTTCAGGATGGCTAAAACACAGTAGTACTGTAGAATGTGCAAGTCTTCCAGTTCTTGGAATTGCTGTCATTTATACAATCTATACTGCACTTCAAGGAGTGGACTAGATAGGCTGCCTTCAAACAAATGTTATATAATGTGATATGCAGCTTCTACAAATGGCTGTAGAGACCAGCACAATGTAGCTGCTTCACTAGTATTAACTCCTTTCACGACAAATTGATGATCTCACACCCTCATGAGTAGCTCAGGCTATCTACAGCCGTTATGGTGCCTGTGCTCCTAAACTACTTATGATGCTGTTTGATGCATTAATGCAATGAAAGCTTTCAACAAAGACATTGTCAGCTTTTCCTTTCATGCTGTCTTCTGTTGTACAGTTTAAAAGCTCCCGTGTAAATTAAACGTACTACAGCAGTCCAGACACAATCCCAACAACCTGCTTTTTGATGTTGCCTGCTTTATAAACAAGTGTCTAAAGCAAAAACATATACTACACCCAAGTTATATAAAGATTGCCTTTCTGTGAAAATGTGGTGCACAGATAGGTAGGTGCTAAACTTCTCCGAAGCAGTGCGTCCTGTCTGACATGCAACACAATCCAAGATCCAACCAAGGACTCGGTATGATGCACAGCAAATTTTGGGACCCAACTATGGAATGACTATTTCACTGTTTTTCAACAGAATATATAAGGAAATGGCCTTAATTCTAAACTTAACCACATGTGCCTTGTACCTAGCATTGTCACCTACCTTGTATTTATATTAATACTATCAAGAATAGTGAATATTGCTGTGGTTATCTGGACATGACTTTACAAACTCGAAACGGAATACCAGAGTTTGCCATCCGAAGATGATGACTTGGCAATTTTTATACAAGTATCATTACATTCCCATGCAGTCGTGTCTAAGGGCCTTTGGGAAACAAACAGTATCTCTTGCACTGACAAACCAATATCCCTGTTACATCACAAAGTAGGCATGCTGAGGGGTGGAGCAAGGCAAGTCAAGGCTGGGAGTAAGGACTGGCAAGGGGTGGAGCAAAAGGTGCAGCTTTGAACCAGTTTTTGTCTCTTCCAAAGGTATTAACCATTCTTGCATTTTGACATATCTAAAGCCTTTGATAGTGTTACTAAGATGCAGCTTTCACATGGAATTAACTGTATCATGCTTTTACAGTTATTTTAGTGGCTGAACAGATGTCATCAGATGGGCACAGGTCTGTTTTAAACCCTTGATTACTTTAACATTTGCCCCCAGGGTTCTGTGTTAGGGCCACTGCGAGTCACCATTTCCAAAAAAGTCAAATAGCTAAGTAACCTGATTAGAGTAGTACAGTGTATGCTGCTATAAACTGAGGCATGCAATCCTACCTTCCAGAAGGTACTTCTGTATCCCTTCAGTAGTCTACAGAGGCTAGTTCTTAAACACTGGCCTGCCCATGTCCAAAACTACGGTATTGTCTTCATGTTACATTATTGGGCATCCAACATTCCACTGCATCACTGCTTGATGCATACCTCTCTACCTTCCAGATCAAGAAATCTGGACAAAGCTATAAATAATGAGGGACAAAGGCCCAAAAATAGGGACATTTTTTACTTATTCTTAAAGATGTAGAAAATTGATACAATAACAAGTTTTGCATTAACATGGATTTGCTGGTGTTTATGAAGTCTAAAAGTCAAATATCTGTCAATATTTTCTGATTTCAATCTTCAGTGATTTGTCAAAGATTGGCCAGAAAAACAAAATGTTATGAGGAACAGAATGAAAATATGAGGCAAAAATCTGGGCATTTTGTGAGAATCTGGACAGTTGAGAAGTATGCCTTGATGATGGGGCTGCCGTTCAAGGTGTTGAATTCAAACTTCAAGGAGTTTTCATTGACGGTACTACAACATAAAACAGTTGCAACCAAAGCAAATCTACTTCTGGGACATGTTTACCAGTTAGAGAATTTCCTTGCACGTAACTATAGAACAAGATTAATATCCCTCTAGGAACTCCATCTTTCATTTGACTTCATTGTTCTAGTATTGGTAGTTCTGCTTTGTGCAACATAACCACATTGTCTCCAGATGGCTTCAATATAAGGGCAAATCTAACATTTCACAGCTTGTATTAACCCATATTTCCTTTTGCAAATCAAATTACCCCTCTTTATCCCCTTTTGTAACCAGTGGTCATCTCACTAGAGTCCTTAAATCTTCCAGACCAACTTACTGACAGTTGCTAGGACCAGCAAACAGGTAGAGATATGTATTACTTCTTGGTCACCATTTCTAAATTGTGGAGTGTCGTAGTCCAGACGAGTAACTCTGTCTTGTCCTTTAACCATTTCAGACCAGCTCTGCTGTTGTGGAATGAAATGACTGTTACCATATCCTGACTGCTACATAGGTTCATACGTTCATACTAGGCTATCTAGTCTCGTCTCTTGTTGTAACAGTGTATACCCAGTGGCCTCATGCCTTTTTCTCTCCCACTTAACTTTGTGTACTGCAGTCCTACATTATTCCTTACCTTAATTAAACATCTCCTTTGTGATCATTTTTTCCTTTCCACTTTCATACTTGCTATGACTATATTCTGCCCTTCCCCCACCAGTTCATCTTTTGCCTTCTCGACCTCATAATTTCTCCACACTTCCTTGTGTGCTCGTTATCCTGTTCTACCTGTGTGAACTGCGGCAATAAGTTCCTCATTACTGCAGCTTTGTCTGCTTGTCACTGATGAAGTACTAATTTAGAACTGTTCGACTCAGTATGTTTATTACTGGCATTCCTCATCTGTTGATAAAGACCCAAGCATTTCTGCTTTCTTGATAAAATCCTAACTTGTTTCCTGCTATACGTAGTTGACAGTTAATCTGTGCAAGCTGTCTGTTCTCATTTGTTTTCCTGTCTGATCCTTGCAGACCATTTGTTGCACACTTCATTATTTACCAAGTGCATGTGGTGAGCCATCAGACTCCGTATATTTGCGCAGTGTACGAGTTTTCCTTCTTACGGTCTCTATCGCAACATCTTATTTTCCTTCTTATCGTGTTTACTTGAGTTGTTGTGGTACTGCTCTGCATTCTAACTTGTTTTTGGGTTACGTTTTAACAGTGCCTGTATTTTATTGTTCTGTATTGCAGTTGCTTTTATTGTTTATTAATTGCATTGGGTGTAGAGTTATGTAACTATAAGTAAGTCATTATGAGACTTTATTATTTGCAGTATACATGCTTTGCCTTTCTGACAGGATCTCCATTGCAAATGGCCCCTGTCCAGATGGACAGTCATAGTAAACAAATAGTAATTGAACATTACTTTGAACTTTGTGTAGAGGAAGGAACTACATTGTAAATCTTCCTGCGCAAAGGCGCCAATTTACTGTTTGTTTCCCCATTCTGCATCTTTATGTTTCAAGTACCACTGTTCACGTCAGGAGCTTAATACACAACAGCTGCAACAGTACTGCACACTCGGCAGAAAGAATGCCACTCAGACTCCATAATAGAATCTAATTTGTATGATTGTGTGTGTGTGTGTGTGTGTGTGTGTGTGTGTGCACGCGCGCACTATGTTGGAGGTGTCACTGTGGAATCAGACTGTGCTTCCATAACAGTACTGCAGTCTGTCTCCTTTTAGGACAGTCTGATCATCTGACTGGGATATAGTCTGATTTCAGCAGAGAGCTGTATTATATGCTGTGTTCATGTCTGAGTTGCATTAGCTGCGTTCATGACATGCAGCTCATGTGCTGATACATTGTGCGGCAGCTGACAGTGTGGTACTCGGTAACATTTCACACATGCACAGCTGTCTCTCAGTCCAGAGTCGGGCTTTGCACCACATTCCTCTGCGCACTAGTCCTGTGCAGTGTAAACTCTTTGTATAAAACTTATCTAGGCTTTTTGCAGTCTTTCAAGCTTCATCTGTGTTGGTTGAGATTTTGATAACTAGTTAGTTTCCCTGAATCACTACACTATTTCTTATTTGCTATGTACTACTTCTGTTTTGGCTACTGTTTTTAATTAATTGTGCTCATTATTTATTATATTGTTATGATATGAAATAAAAGATAACGCCTCACCCCTGCAGCCTTTTGTTCCTTTGTGAATGACCTTCAGAGTTAAGATCACTAAATTGTGAACATCTTTTACAAAATAATGTAGAAAAAAAGCTTTTTTGCAGGGTGCAAGCAACCCCCCCCTCCCCAGTCAGGCTACCTAGTCATACCATCTCCATGGTTGTACCATCTCAGGGAAAGGAGAAAACCACAGAAAACCATAAACTCCATCTTTTTGGGAAGAAGCTTTCAGTCGTATGCCAGTGATGGCTCCTATGATGTCGATAATTAGTGTCTTGAAATTAAACCCGATTCCCTCTTTCGCCTTTCTTTTCATATTGCTCTGTTTACACTCCAAGAAAAGGAAGTGGTGGTGCATGCTGGGTCCTCTGGAGAAAAGCTGTGAAAAGACATTAGTACCCCAATTTCCTCCGAATCTGACATTAAGAAACTTGTATTAAATATCCAGAATAACTGAAACACATCTTGTTTGACACAAAGATGGAGAAAGAACATTTACTTAACTTTCGTTTGCAAGTTATAACTTAGATCTTCCTAACACAAAGCACCTGTTGCTCATTTCCTTAAGCTGCCATTTTTTTTTTTTTTTTTTTGTAATTAATACTTTTGTGACCAAGGAAAGCCTGCTAGAAGTAGCAATACAGGAGAAAAGATGCAATGAGCTATTGGTCATGGAGTATTTGAATGAGGGCATTGCAGATTAGATGCAGACAAAGTGACTATACAGATGGCTTTCAGTGGTTAGCACCATTTTATTTCCTTTATTTGAGGTCTTGGTTTCTGTAAAACTGCAGTTAGCTGAGCAAATCATACTTTAAAATGTGGTGTGTGTGATGCACTGTTACAGGCAGTTGCTAAGGGAAATGTCTCTAGAGACTTCACAGCACTGTAGAGTACGTGCCTATATATAAACTGCAAAATATTTGCACACTTTTGCAGATAGCTATTGAACTGTATTCAACATTCAGCACTACTACTACCAAGCATTTTTAATCGTTTATAAACCTAATTATTATTAATCATTTTTAAACCTAATATACTGTACTTTAGTGCATTTTCTTGATGGCAGAAGGAGACGAGCAGTCTGTTTTGTCTGCTGTTTTTACATATTCAGCATTCTCTCTTCCTTGCATCTTCCCTACTTGGCCTGTGCCCTTTTTAATGCTTCTGTGAATTTCACCACCCATTGTGGTAGTCTGTTAACACGAGTGCATAACAATTTCCAAGATTAATTACTTTCTTACATTCTGGGGGTAATTGGACCCTAGAGTCTGCTGTCTCCATTTTTTGATGACCTGTTGATATGTCCATGACATGGTCTTCTGCATCAGTATGTGCTCCCTATCTGTTCTGGTTTTTAAAGAGAAGAGTTGTAACTCCTCTAGTTTCTGGTTACAGTCTTTCCCTTCTGTCCCATGCATCCATCCATTCACCTTCTTTTGGATTCAGTCTAGCAACCTAATGCCCCTGCCCTTGTATGGCCTCCAGAGCTATGCACAATCCTCATATTGTGGCATGATCTGTGACCGTTGTGGCACACATGTTGCCCCTTTGTCTCTGGAGTGTTTCTTGTGATGATGTAACTTAGATCTTTAGTTGTTGATGTCCGTGTCCTTGCACATTGCTCCTGATGGTGCAGTCAAGGCATAGTTAATACTCCCATATCCCTTTCTTGCTGTGTTGCCATCAGTTCCATTCCTTATGGCCACTATCCCTCAGACCAGGGATACTCTGGCCCAAGTGCAGTACCTCACATTTATTTGCACTAAGCCTCACTAACAATCTTTATACTCACTTTGTCAGCCTTTCCAGTTCCTTCTGTAGACTTCTTCCCTCCATCACCTACTGTTGCTTCTAAATTTGATGCTGCTGCTATTTCAGATATGCCCAAGACAAGTACACTAGGAGTACTGTGCACCCAGTACAGACCCCTGCTGTAACCCGGTAGTGATTTTTTTTTCTAATTCCTGATCTCATCCTTCTCCCCAGAACCTCTGTGTCTTGCCATTTAACCATGTAACTCTCCAGTTCTGTTTAAATTCTGCCCCAAAGCAGACCCTCCAGTTTTCGTATCAGCCTCCAGTGTGGCAGTAAGTTAGTATCCTTGCTGAAGTCCAAGATGATGACCTCTCCTGTTACTCCTGTCATGTTTTCCTGTAGCGCAGTTATAAATCTGGATCATATTTCTCTTTCTCTTCTGTCTGTGAAACTGTTTGTTTTTCCTTGGTCCGCTTTGCTACCATGGCTGGTGGCTATCAAACTCTGCCCATTTGTTCTCCATCATATGAAGAATGTACCCAGTACAGGGGTGCAGATCACTTGGGAAACTGTCATGCAGGCAGTTATGTGGGATGATTATGCCCTCACTGACATCCTAGCAATTGAAGTTTCTGTAGCCCTGACCCAGGACCCTGGTGGTGACATGAGCACCTGCTTCATCACAGGGACCACCTGTGGCCCTACAGGTCATGTGTATGTTACTTCACCTGCATTGGCAAGGACTGATGTGACTGGATTGTTTGGCCATGGTCCACATACTGTCTGTAATTGCTGTCTGCTATGCGGAAGGCCACTAATTTGCATATGTAGAAACAGACTTGCAAACTATGGGCCACAACACTCCCCCCTGTATGGGCAATACCCCTCCTCCCTGGCCTCCATCATCATGCTCCTGAGCCATTAATAAAACACAGTTCACCTGAGTTATGATTAGGGAGTTATTCCTCTGCACAACTGGTGCAGGTTAGCCCATGTTGGTGGTTGTCATCATAGAGATTGTTGGCCTCTAGAAGAGCTAACACCCTATCCCTTATGGTTCTCTGTCTTTCCCAGACACTGCTGCTAGGCTAACGGGCCTATAGTTTGTTGTTTTTATTTCCCTCCTCTTCTTTATACAGGAGTATCACGCTGATGTCTTCTACTCTTCTAGATCTTCTTCTGTGGCCAGTGTTCTGTTGAAAGCCTCCGTTAAGACCCTGGTAGGTATCACATCTGGTTCTTGTACTTTTGTCTTCCCATTAGGGAAATTGGATGTTTTTCGTGTTTCACTGTTGCAGTCATCACCTATGGGGTATCCATCGGCCAGCTAGAATACTAGAGTCAGTGTTTTTCTGCATCGGCTGCTGTTGCTTCTTGGCTGACATTAGGTCATCAGTGCTATAAAGGAAGGCAGCCAATGCCCTTACATCAGACTTTCTTGTCATGGAGACCGTAGCAGAAGCAGTTCACAAATGTGCCGATCGGTCGCTACCAGAGTTTGAATTACAGCTGAAAATGTCTAAAGCTAAGTACCCCATCGGGGATCCTTTTTTCTTGCACTAACCAATGTCTGAAAAAGTTAACCGTTGTCTCTCGCCTGTGGAAAGCAAATACCACACCGAGACTTCCATTCATACTGCTTCACATGTTTAGGCCCAGACCACGACATCCCCCATTGCCAGTTCTGTGCCCTCTTTAACAAGAGAACCATTCGCCGTAGTTTTTTTTTTTTTGTAGCCAGGTATTTTCGTCTTCAGTCTTCGCATTCTGAAATGGTGTCCGGTTGCTAACAATCCATAGATATTCTGAAAAAACTTAAGGATAGAGGCAAGACCACACAAGGTTAAGCCTTCCGACGACTCTAACGCTATGCAGGTGATCAGTTCTCCAGAATTCAGTGAGGTGCCTTTGCAGCCCCTGATGCCCGATTTGATATCTTCACAGGCCTCTACTGAGACCCTTTCGGAGTCCTGTATGCTGCAGAAATCTTCGTCTTCCGAGCCTTTGGTTGTCTGTGCCTTGGTTGGGTTCAGAGCCGTGATGCAGGCACCGGCTTCTGAAGAGGTTTTTCACACTACCGAATCCAGACAAAAAACTATGTCTTCTCAGACTACCATTTTTCTCAGACCAATGGATACTCTTTGGCCGAGAGACAAGGCCACTCCTAGGAAAAAATACCTCTAGCCATCATTTTACCCCTGCTCCATCACCCCAAACTCGAATGCTTAAAATGGTGGAGGATCTTATCACCCTTATCAGGGGTAGTCAGGCCACACCTTCTAAAAGGAAAAGGGACCCTTCCCCTGAAATACTGACAGAACAGGATTTTGAGGAGTCTGATTATTCAGATTTGGAAGAGGAACAACAACCTCTTACTACTTATGAGGATTCAGATGCTGAGAAATCCATCCCTTCTGCCTCCTCACCAGAAGATCTTTCTTTTGGGGAAACCCTTCACACACTCAGGGAATATTTCCACTGGGAATCCCAGGACTTCCCTCAGTCTAAGAAAAGACTGAGAGTTTCTAGACCTGCCTCAGCACAGACCCTCGGCAATTCCCCCTATCTTGTCTTCCAGGAATCCAGCTTAACTCCTGACACCCTGCCTCCTGCTCCCAGAAAACCTGACTGGTATTACAGAGTACTGGATTCCCACAAATACCTGTGCAGATATCCTGCTGCAGACCCCGAGGTCATTGCACAGTGACCAAAAGGAGCTAAGGCTAGTTCTGCAAAGAATCTTACTCCTCCTGACAAGGACTCCAGGGCTCTGGACAGATGGGGTAAAAAAGTATACACCTCTGCAGCCTTGGCTATCAGAGGACTCAACTGCCAGTTCCACATGTTAAAATATCAACAACACACTTTGAAATTATTAAAACAAAAGATTTCAACCTTTCCTGACTGTGCCAGTTCTAAAGAGTTAGCAGATTTACTGCACTCTGCTTGTCAAGTGGCTAAACATTCTTTACATTGTGGATATGACACCCTAGAAGCCTCGGTCAGGGCAGCAGTGTCAGGATCTGTCATTAGGAGACATGCATGGTTGAAGGAAAAACCTCTCCCTGATCATGTCAAATCTAAATTACTTGATGCATCCTTGGATAAGGACCGCTTGTTTGGAGTAAAAGCAGAAGAGGTGCTTAAAAAGATGGAAGACAAAGCAAAGTCTATGCAAACAGTAAAATATTTTCTTCAGGTACAAACTCCTAGGTTCAGCAGGAATTTTCCCTCAAAACACTGGTCCTTTCCTGCACCTAGCAGACAGGGGGCAAGGTAAGCCCCGCAGGGACAGACCGCCCAGACTCCTATCCCAGGGACAGCAGAGAACCAAACAGTGGAAACTTCCACTCCAAAGCCAGGAGTTCTAAGCCATTCCCCTATGGCAGAAACTCTCAATGACTCCCTGTCCCCCCTCTGCCGTCTTTTCACTCACCAAAAACTAGGAGGAAGGCTCTCCCTCTGCAAAGAGAATTGGCTTTCTGTAACAAAGGACCAATGGGTATTAAAGATCATTTCTCAAGGATACAAATTCTCCTTCAATGAATGCCCAATTCTGAGAGGGTTCACAGACTTGCCTCCGAATCAGTGGGCAGAGGCATTAAAACATGTCCAAACTCTCATGTCCCAAGGGGCAGTAGAACCTGTCCCCTCAGACCAAACAGTCAAAGGCTTTTATTTCAGACTATTCCTTGTTCCCAGAAAAGAGGGAACTTGGCACCCCTTTCCTGGATCTATCCATTCTGAACACGTTCCTGGTGGTCCACAAATTCAAAATGCTAACTTTGCAGCAGCTGCCACCTACGCTGACAAAAAATGCCTGGTTAGTTACCCTAGATCTAAAAGATGCCTACCTCCACATCTCCATAAAGCAATCCTGCAGGGAATTCCTTCGCTTCGGAGCAGGCTCACAACAGTTTCATTTCTCTGCACTACCCTTTGGCTTATCCACTGCTCCCAGGGTATTCACCAAATACTTAGCCCCGGTCATAGCCTTTTGCAGACAGAAAAATATACAAATTTACCCTTATCTGGACGACTGCCTCATTCAGGCAGATTGCAAAGAAAAGCTCCTCAAGGACCTTCTCTTTGTCAAAACCCTCCTAACCTCCTTAGGGTACACCATCAATGAGAGGAAATCGAGGCAAACACCCTCGAGGAAGATCATTTTCTTGGGGGCACTGCTGGACATAGCATCCCAAGTGGTCTAGCTCTACCCACAGGTATTCCCTTTTTTACCATTGTTGGTATTTTCATGCCTTTCCTTACTTTTTGCCACCCTCGTGGTAACTCTTCATACCATTGCTGGTAGTCTTGCCTTTCTTTCCCTCTCTTCTTTGGTCTGAGTGCTAGTATGTCTGAGAAAAGGGGTACTTCAGGTGTTAAACACTGCACGTTGTGCAATGGTAAATTACCGAACAGCAACTTGCATTTTAAATGCGTCTATTGTTTGGGCGTTTCACACCTTTCTGCGATTTCCCCCATGTGATATTTGTGCGATTTTTAGTCAACGGACGTTGAATGAATGGCCCCACCAAATTGATTCTGAAAGGATTGCTTTCCTCTCCTTTCTCGGAGACCATTTCTGTGGAGGTCTCAACCCCTCCAGTCAAGGACAAGAAGCGTCCCCACTCAGACCCCTCTTCACCGGCTGGTGACAGGGGCAAGAATCATCGATCGAAGGCCTGTAGATCTTCCTCCGAGCATCAGCTCGCTGCTTCAGTGCCACCGATTTTGGCGCTGAGCGCAGTTTCTGGGAAGTCTGAATTGTCTGTTCTGGGCTTGGCAGCAACGACTACTGAACCGTTGATTACTTCGGTTCCGACCAGTCTGGTTCTGGACACTTCGGCACCGACCTCACCTTTACAAACACCAACTCCAACCTCGGATCCGATTTTGACTACGACCCCGATTTGTGACTTCGGCTCCGAGTCCCCTCTGTGCCGACCTTACCGTTTACGCAATTCAAATCAAAATCCTCGGCTCCATTGAGTTCCTTACCACAGACCAGGTATCCATTTTATGTGGATCCATTTGCCGGACAAGCCTACAGTCCCTTTCTGGACTGGCCTAAATCCCCTTCCGGGATATCGATTAGGTCTGCCAGGAGCGTGTCCGAAATAGACATTGTTCGTCTCATGGATCAGGTACTGACTGCAAGAGGAATCTCCAGACCCTGTTCCCCTCCAGATGTTGGGATTTTTCCTCCTTTGACTCCTTCATATTCTCCTGATAGGGATCCTTCGGTTCCAAGGCCCCCGGGTCCATTGCTTTCAGTGGGACCCCTTCCTTCGGCACCAACTACTATGATGCCTGACACACCTAAGCCCTGGTGGGTGTCCGTTCCGATGGCAGCCCACCTTACTCAGCCCCTTGCTTCGGGGGTGGAATATTCGGTTCAGGACCTGGTACCGACAGCCTTTTCGGTTCCTGTGTCAGATCCGAGAGTTATATCTGCACCGTACCCCTCTCAAACTTAAGTGTTGGAGGTGGGCCATTCGGAGCAGGGTGTGACCTCGGTTCCGATTCAGTCCTCTTCTGTTCCGGGATCCCATCCCTCTTTGGGTGGGCCCGCCTTGGCTAGCAACCCCCCTCCTTCAGCTCCACCTTTGGTTCACCCCCTAACTCGGCCATCGCCGACCCTTAGGGGACAAATAATCCAAAGCACTCCCCTTTCTGAGGCCTCCTTGGACATCCCCACCGAAGAGCCCCCTCGGAAGAGGGTGTGCAAAAGAAAACACATGGACTCACCTGAAGAGTCCCTTACTGAGGATACGGATTACAGTGATGGGCAAGGTTCTCCTAGATCACACCCTGACAATGTTTCCTTTGGGGATATCTTGGAGATTTTTAGTCAGCGGGGTGACTGGAAATCTTCTACCCCTTCCCCGGAGGAATCCGTATTCCTACAAGCTTTCCGTTCCCGACCTACTATTTCCTGGGTGACCCCTGTTGCAGATGAGTTGGTCAAATTCATCGTGCAGTGAGCGTGGAAGAGTCCGGATTCAGTAGAAGCTATCCCCAGAAGATCAGATAAATTACTTTCTCCTCCAGAGGATCAACCCCATTGGTCGAAAGGCTTGTCGTAGATGCTTTGGTGGTGGTGGCAGCCACAAAGAAGGACCTGGCAGAAGAGAGTCCTGCTGTTCGTCTGCCCAACAAGGGAGTCCAGTGTGGTGGACAGGTTAGGGAAGCGAGTTTTTGCTGCAGCAACCTTTGCTGTGCGTTCGCTGAATTTCCTGGCACACTTTACGAGACTCCAGAGAGACCTTATTTCCGAACTCTCTGTTAGCCTCGCGGGTCAAGTGTCTGATGGAGCACGTGACAAAGTGGCTTCCCAACTTGCCACCCTTGAAGCGATTTTGAATTCCTCCATGAGGTTGCTCTCTCATGCAACCAAAGGAGCAGCTAGAGCAGCAGGTGCTGGCGTGGTTGTCCAGAAATGCGCATCCAGGCATGATGTCGACCTACCGGATTCCTTCAAGTCTTCCTTTTTGAATGCCCCTATTGAGCCCTTCACGCTCTTTGGTTCTAAGGTCAAGGATACTTTGGCCAGGTACGAGCAGGACGGAAAGACCTTGTCTGTCGTGGGCCTGTGCTTCTCCAAACCTCAGCGTTCCTTCTCCAGGAACCAGAGGAGTGGAAAGTTGTGGCACAAGAAATTGCAGGGTTTCTTTCATGACGCATGTGGCAAAGACTCCTCCAGAGGCAGAGTGGGGTCTGATGGTGGAAGATGCCCCTTTAGGGGCAGAGGGGGTTAACGGAATCAGGGCTCCGGAGATTCTTTCCCCGGAAGGCCCTATCAGTGCTCCGGAAGCATTGCCCGATTGCTTTCCTCTGGAAGCAGTCCGGGCGCGTTTCTCTCTGCATCAAACAGCCTGGTACTCCATTACCGACTATCTATGGGTGCAGAGAATTATCACAGGAGGCTGTCACATTCCCCTCATATCCTTTCCAAGACCTCAATTCTCCCTTCCCGACGTACCACCCAGTCAAAGGGAGGAGGCATCTTCCGAAATCAAGAAGCATCTTCTAAAGCGAGTCATCCAAAAGGTCCCCCCAGATCAGTGCGGATTAGGGTTCTACTCCAGACTCTTTTTGGTGCCAAAAAAGACGGGGGATTGGAGGCCCATCCTGGATCTCAGTCGTTTGAACGAGTCAGTCATACAGACCAAGTTCCGCATGGTCACTATTCAGTCCATCCTTCCTTGCCTTCAAGAGGGTGTGTGGATGTGCTCTCTAGATCTCCGGGATGCGTATTATCACATCAAAATGGACAAATGCTCCAGGAGACACTTGCACTTCCAGTTGGGAACCAGTCATTTTCAATTCAGAGCCCTGCCTTTTGGTCTCTCAACAGCCACCAGAGTGTTCACGAAATGTCTAGCAGTGGTGACAGCTCACTTGAGACTTCATGGATTCCAGTTGTTTCCTTGTCTGGAAGGTTGCCTCCTCTCCACCCCCACCGAGCATCTACTGACCAGGGCCCTTCGCTACACTCTGTCTCTGGCAGTCTTTGGGTATTGCTATCAAATGTGAAAAATCAAACCTTCATCCCTGACAACAACTGGAATTCATAGGGGCTATGTTCAACACTCAGCTCGGCCTAATATTTCTTCCTCATCACGGGCTCTTAAGACTGAGAACACAAGTGCAAGTGATACTTGACTGCAGGAAAGTGTCTGCAAGGGAAGTTCTGCAGGCTCTGGTTTCCATGGCGGCAGCCATTCCCATTGTTCCATTGGCCAGACTTCATATGTGCCTGCTACAGTGGCTTCTTCAATCTCCGTGGATACACAATCATCATCCCTTGAACGCATTAATCCTCATCACCGACCTCTGCAGACAGGATCTCCTCTGGTGGATGAGAATGGACGAAAGTCTGTGGTGTCACCCCTTTCAACCTCTTCAGCCCAACGCCACGGTGGCTACTGATGCTTCCCTGATAGGGTGTGGGGGGGGGGGCACTTTCAGGGAAAATCTGTTCAAGGCACGTGGTCTCCTCTAGAAGTCGACTTACACATCAACGTTCTAGAGCTCAGAGCTGTGTTACTGGTGTTACAAGCTCTCCATCCTCTTCTTCCTCTCGGACCGATTGCTATCCAGTCCGACAACATGTCCGTGGTCTGGTGCATCAACAAGCGGGGAGGGACCAGATCTTACCCCCTTTGCCACGAAGCTATGAGAATTTGGCAGTGGGCGATAGCTTCCAACCATCCCGGGGAGTTCCAACATGATTGTGGACAGGCTGAGCAGATGCATCCTGCTTCTTCATGAGTGGTCTCTCAACCCGAGAGTGGCGGAGGAAATTTTCAGCCACTGGGGCCGACCTTGCTGCGATTTGTTTGCCTCCTCTTCCAATACGAAGTGCAGCAGCTACTTTGCCCCTCTTACCTGCACAGGGGGAGTCCCCGAGAGATGCTCTGACTCATGATTGGCCTGCGGGTCTCCTGTATGCTTATCCTCCCATCCCCTTGATACCCTTGATCTGAAGGAAAGCTACTCGGTTGAGAAGCAGAATGATTCTCTTTGCTCCATTCTGGCCTCGACAGGTTTGGTTTCCCTTCCTTCAGCCACACCTGCTCCAACCTCCTTGGATCCTGGACTTCTGATAGGATCTCATTTCTCACCACCAAGGGTTGTCGTCTCCAAATCTGACCACGCTCAAACTGACAGCTTGGTTGCTCCACTTCCATTAGAAGCCAGGCTTGAATCACTCTCTTCTCTGGTACGGAATATTATTTTGGCCTCCCATAAACCTTCTACTAGAAAACTTTATAAAGACAAGTGGAAATGTTTTTCCTTGTGGGCACAAGAGCCGTCTCTGGACCCTTTCTGTTCCAGTAGCTACGGTTCTTCAATACCTGACCAAGCCTTTCCTTAATGGGGCTTTTGCATCCACGATTCGGGTGCATCTAGCTGCCATCTCCAATTTCCATGATGGTTCAGACGGAATTCCTATTATATCTTCTCATCTGTGTAAGGCCTTCTTGAAGGGGATTTTTCATTCTAGACCTCCCATTAGACAACCTGTGGAATCATGGAACCTGTCTAGGGTGCTTCAAGCTTTGGCTCTACCTCACTTCGAGCTGGCTGCAACCTGTGATGTGAAATTTCTGTCCTGGAAGACCTTGTTTCTGGTGGCAGTTACTTCAGCCAGACATGTATCAGAGCTGCAAGCATTATGCATTGAGTCCTTATTTGATTTTCCATAAGGGCAGAGTAACACTTCACACCAATCCCACTTTCTTACCTAAGGTGGTTTCGGAATTCTCTATTAATCAGTCCATTAAGTTGCCCATGTTTTTCCCTAATTATACTAACAAAGGGGAATACTGTCTCCATTCCTTGGATGTCCACAGACAGTTACGTTTTTATTTGGACAGGACAAAGTCATTTCGTAAGTCAGATCAGCTTTTTGTTGCCTTTGCGGGCTCTAGAATGTGATCAGCAGTGTCTAAGGTTACCTTGCTTAAATGGCTTAGGGACTGCATTTCCTTTGTTTATTCTCTGGAGGAGGAATCGGCTCCTGGCAGCATTAAACCTCATTCTACGAGAGCTGTGGCCACTTCTGTTGCCTTTCATGCTAGGGCTTCCATGGATGATATTTGTGCAGCCGCCACTTGGGCTAAACCCCATACCTTTATATCAAGCATTACAAATTGGATCTGATCTCCAGGGGAAGAGCTGCCTTTGGCTCTATGGTTCTCCGGAATGTTCTTCCATGAGGGCCACCCAGATTCTGTAGTAGCTAGGGACTCGGTCCCATCAGTGAGGAATGGAAGAAGATTAACAACTTCAGATAAAGAAGTTATGTCTTACCATAGCATTCCATCTGAGTTGTTGATCTTATTCCATTCATCACACCCTACCACCTTCCCCTGCCAAAGGTTCCTGGCAGATCTTCAGGTCATTTTGGTGTGTTAGGGTGTTTGTGCAGAGATGGCCTCTGCCTTTATTTCTGTTTTTAATATATGTTTCTACTCTATGTTCTGCAAACTCTATCTGAGGTATAGGATGAAGGGCATTGTGGGTAGTAGCGTGGCTCGAGAGTTTGGTGTATGCTAGCTTGGTATTTGGCCGACTCTGTTCCGAGGGTTCGGAACCGTACCATCAGTGATGAATGGAAGAAGATCAACAACTTGGATGGAACGTTATGGTAAGACATAACTTCTTTTTACCACCCTTCGAACTTGCTGCTTCAGCAGAACTAAGATGCCTCTCCTGGAAGACTGCTTTTCTCCTAGCTATCACCTCAGCCAGAAGGGTTTCAGAACTTCAGCCACTGATGGCCATTGAGCCCTTCATTATCTTCCATGCAGACAGGGTCTCCCTGAGGACTAATCCCTCCTTTATGCCCAAGGTGGTATCTAATGCAACTCTCAACCAGGCCATATATCTACCCACCTTCTTTCCTAACCCTCAAAACAAGGGGGAAAGAATTCTGCACTCTCTGGACATCCACAGACAGCTCAGATACTATCTGGACCGTACTAAACCCTTCAGGAAAACAGACCAAGTACTGGTCAGCTTTGCCCCAGGGGCAGAGGAGAAGCTCATCTCCAAACAAACCACTACTAAGTGGATATCACCTTGTATACATTTCTGCTACAGTTTGCATGGGACCCCCCCCCCAAGTCTTTTTGAATCCATTCCACTAGGGCAGTCTCCACTTCCCCAGCATTCCTCAGAAGAGTACCCACCAGGGGCATCCTGGAAGCTGCCATCTGACCTTCTGTCCAAACCTTTATCAAGCATTACCACCTATCTCTATTTTCTAAGGCTAGGGCAGGGTTTTCTTCTGCAGGGCATGCTGACCCATTTCTAGGTCTCTTGCTAATCCTGCCACCCCTCTCCTCAGCTTTGGGAATCCTCCCACAGGTGATGACTACAACAGTGAAACACGAAGAACATAGTACAGTTGTCTATGCTTACCATAAATGTAGATGTTGGAGTGTATTCACTGTTGCAGTCCTGGTTTCCCACCCTCCTTCCCCCTTGTATCTCCTTTCTTTAGGGAGACATACATTTCTAACAGTGGCTTTTAGTCACCAGGACCACTTTCTATATTTACTTGGGCTTCTGACTGTTTAGGGCAAGAAAAACTGATGTAATGGTGTCAGCTGCCTTCCTTTATAGCACTGACGACCTGACGTCAGCCAACAAGTGACAGCAGCTGAAGCAGAAAAACATTGACTCTGTTATTCGGCCTGGCCGAGGGATACCACAGCAGGGATAACCCACAGGTGATTACTGCAACAGTGAATACACTGTAACTTCTACAATTATAGTAAGTGTACACAACTGTACTTTCTCTTTCAGCCTCCTCTCTTTTTTCCTAATACCTGCTCACTCTGTTCTGCACTCTGTCCTACTGAACTCCCAGCATTCCACCTTCCCCTTGCTTTACTTTCTTGTCACTGAAGCAAAATATTTATTCAGTATGTCTGCTTTTTCCATTCTTATGTGATCTTCCCATCCTCATCTTTTCATGTCTGGCTAGGTCTTTCCCCACTTCCCTACCTTTCTTCTTTCTGTTATACAACTAAGAAAAAATATTTGCTTCACATCTCGACCAATTCTGCCATGTCCCTTTCAGATTCTGTCTTTGGCATCCTTGCTTCCTTTATTCTTCTGCTTGCCTCCTTTTTTAGGCTTCCTCCACCTTCCTACCACTTCCTTTCACCTCTTGTAATTTTTCTTTTCCCTAATCACTAGCCTTCCCTTCCAATGTAGCCACTGAAGTCTTTTTTGCATTTGTCAAACCCTTTTTCATAGAGTACTGCATCCATAACTCATTCCTATGGCTTGGCCCAATCTCCAGACTTCTCATTGACCCTCTTCATGTTTCATTCTGATAATCCACTCCCCTAAAGTCCCACAGTGTCATCTTTGTGTTTGTTTTTGTGTGCATCCCTATTTCTCCCAGTGTAAGCCACCAAGTGACATGATTCCTTCTATTTGTGCCTTCACCTGGACAACCCTGAACCCCATCAATTATTCTGTCATTTGTGCAGTACAGTACCAGTTGGCTGAACCCTTCATGGCCCAAGACTTTAGCCAGCTCCTGCTCCCTTTCTACACTGAAGCTTAGAATCTTTTCATGTGATCCTGGAACACTGGAAACTCCCATGACTGTAGCCCTCTTCTTCCCCCACGACTCTGCAGTTTGCCATCCTCCTTCCTTGACATGTCTAGGAGCTGGGGTACTGTATTAATCCACCAACGTCCCTCATCTTCCTGTGCCTTAACATCTAGGGCAGTTACCCAAAATTCTGAGCTTTCTTCTTTTATGCAGCAGTGGTGTTTTTTCTCCTCTCTGACCTCTTGTTTTCCATGTACATCACGACTCCTGTGTCCCTCTCTTCTCTGTCCCTGCTGAGCAGTCTATGCCCAGACATTTCTGTAATACACACCTTTTGGTCACTGGCACACATTTCTGTGATAGCAGCTGTGGCCACTTTTTCCTCTTATGTTTTTGTCTGGTAGCGTACCTTACCCCTTACTTGGTAGTACTACCCAGCCATTGTCCACATCACTTTTGTTTGTTCCTCTGCTGAGTTCTGTGTCTTTTTTTTCCTCCTTTCTACTGCCGGCATACCCACCATTTTCTTCTGCATCTTTGATAAGCTCTCCCCTTTTCTTAGTTTTAAGTTACTTTCATTGAATTAGTCCTTTTCAGCCTAACTCTGAGTACCTTTACTCCGTTGTGTTGAGATTGATCCTGTTCCTGGATTTGTGAGGTGTATCCTCATCTGCCTAGTGGTCCAAGTCCTTCTTCTTTGTTCTTGCTAGAGCCTTACATTATGCTCCCTAATGTGTTCTCTAAATATTCTGCTGCTGGCACAGGTAGAACCTCTTGTCCTGTCATCTCTCTGCCATGTCTCCTCTGACATGTCATTGGTGACTGCTGGTTCCACAGCATGCAACTGCCTCTTTCAGTGATGACATCTTTGTCACCTGCTCCCATGTCTTGCTAAATCTCAGTTCTGAGACTGGTTTCACTGTAATATTCTTTTCACCTCTGTCTGTTGGCAATACTCTTAATCGCTGTGATAGTGTCTAGTCAGCAAAACCCTGTTCTGTCTTCCTATGCTGACTCTCCCCTCTCACTTTCTACTCACTTTCTCCACTTTTGTCTTGAATCTACAACCTCATACCCTCCAGTGCCACTGTGCCCAGCTCTCCTGTCTGATGCTTGTGTTACTCCTTGTGATATGTCTAATATCGTTCCCATCCTGCCCATGCTCATCCTCCAGGCCACTTTCACTGTTCTGTTCTTCCAGTTTGCCGAGTGCCTCTTCCTGCTTTTTTCCCCATTTTGTTGGCTTCTGTATGGCCCCATGTGGTTCCATTTCCCTTTATCACTTATTGCTGCCATCTGCTACTGCCCCTCACCTTCGCTTCCTTCTTGTCCTCTTTTGTATAGTTGCAGCTCCCACTTTGTCCTTTCACCTTACAATGTACTACATCACTTAGCCTACTCTTCTGACAACCTTGCCTCATGTCCTCTTGTATTTTGCCACCCCCTTACCTTCTCCCACCCTCGTCCTGCCTGCTGGCCTCTTTCTGCCTCCTGTCCAGTCCCAGTCTTCCCTTTCCCACCTTGGTACACAGTCTGCCACCACGTCTGCCTCCCATAGTCTTCCTTGAGAGTTCCCCCATTCTCTTGAAGATCCCACACCTTGTGCTAATCCAAAGCTTCCTGAGGCAAACTGCCATGTCATCCACATACCTCTCAACCTGTAGAATCAGAAGTACATCCAGCCAACAATGTGGATGTCTAATTAGCACAAAATCTGACTGCTAAATAGCACATAACTCTTCCAGCATCGAGTAGGAATGTGAGATACTACTCAGAAGTGTGTTTAAACAGAGAGGAACAGTAATAATCGAAAAATATAAGCATGTTGTCAGAAAGACTGTGTAAAATCTGTAGACTTCAATGAATTCTAATGCAGAATTCTACCACATAGGGTCATTTAATTTTTTTGCTTCTGAAAAAGGCAGATGTATGATGTGCATCCCGTTTCTTTAATTTGTTGGTACCACTAGTGTATTGGTCATGTGCAGTTTTCTCTGTACAAGACTGCTTCAGAAATCAGGTTTGGTGAGGGGGATTCAGAAAATTATATGACTGGGTTACTCATTCCTGAATGTAGTGTTAGCATCATATTTGCCATCTCTCTGTCCCATATTTCTTGGCCAGCATGTCTTGTTCCACACCTGCTTCACCATTCTTGAATCCCTCACTTTTTCCTTCCATTTTTTTTTATAGATTCAGCCATTTAAATATCATACATACCTCTCAACCTACCAGATTTTTGCCATACATTTTGGTCCATCTCTCAAATTTGTGGTTTTCAAGCAGTTCAGTAAGGATTACAAACTCACTAAATAGCAGGTATTTTGAGTTTTAGACTTTGTCCGTCAAAAAATGTATGCTATTGCAAAAAAGTTATTTCCAACAACTTTATAAGTTAAGAGCAATATTTTAAATCGGTCTCTACTTTTAGACCCTTGTCTACTCGTTATTTTTGCCTTTGTCCCGACTCTAGCATGAAGAGATGAGTGGCATACCTCAGGTATAACACAGTGTGACAATATTACTGAACTTGGTGCATTTACTAAACCTAGCTGAACACTCCTACTGAACTAGTAACCCCTTTACACCGAGTGTGAGAGACTTGTTATCCAGGGGTGGTTTTTCACACTATCCTAGAAAGATCACATGAGAAAGGGGCAGACCTGTCAACCTTTCTTCACCAAAATGTTTGTATTACGTTGTGACACATGAGCAGAATGTATGACACTTAATAAAACTTCAGACTGTAAATGTGTGGGATGATAGGATCAAATGCTCGGCCATTTATATATGTGGATGCACACCATCATAAACTCATTAAAATATTGTTGGACAGTTTTTAAAATTCTCTCTCTTCTGCAGTACAGAGGTATTCTGAGTGCTGAAAAGATGCATCTTCATACACGTGAGAGAGAGAGAGGCCTGTAAGGGGGGATGTTCAAACAGATAGTTATGCAGCCCCTAAATGAGCAGAGCCTTAAACATTGAGCTTTCTGAGTCCTGATGGGTTGAGACAGTATGTGTGTGGGACTATGTAATATGCATCTATATTTGCTTATACTAAATGATTGGTTTATACAGGCAATGGATATGTACATATGCAAGGGTGGACTTTTGTATTTTCCCAAAGAGCAGTAAATAACTTGTTAAAGTGAAAGTTCAGCCAGATGACCTTTGCATCAAGGCCTTGAGATAATCCTGATTTAAACTTTTATGTGAAAAAAATTTATTAAACTGTAGTTTACATCACTGTGGGAGATGGCATCATAGTAGTTCTACTGCCTTGCATGTTGCTGGTTTGGATAATTACAGTATCTCAATGGTCCCTTGCAGCCAGCATTCACATGGGATAGCAGCAGAGCATTTGTTGATCTGCAATATGAACTGGTTAGGTATTTGTTAGCCTTGTTACTCATGTGGTAGTACAAAGAATGGTTTTGGAACCAACTAGAAGTGGTCATTAGCTTATAAAGTGTTATCTGCACAGTTTCACTTCTGCAGTGATTCTATAGCATCGTTTGTAGGAGAAGTTGGATATGTACAGCCTACAGGTAATATTGGTTTATTAAGAACTTGCTGACGGCAGATTCTCCTGTACTGTAGCAAGTCACAAAAGTCTGTGTGCAAAGGCCCATCAACAAGCTTTGAAGTACAACTCTTTTCAATGGCATTTCACTGACCTAAGAGTGATCTCAGTTTCAGGCCTGTTTCAGTTGCAGTAGCAAGACTGGAACTGTACCTTCCGGCATAATCCCTCCAGAGAGCAGTGTTAAGTATACACAACTGTACTTTCATGTTTGGGTTTTGGTGGAGTGGTGCTAGGGTGCTGGAATTACTACTTGTGCAGTGTAATCTTACATCTGTGAATTAGCGCCCTGTATTTGCATACGTCCCCCATCTCAATGACAGTGCAGTTAGCGCTTGCTGCTCTGTGGAAACAGCCCAGCAGCAGATTCTGAAAATGATTCATTCAAAAAAGGTTTTTACACCCCACTTGTACAGAGAAAGTTGCAACTAGAATGGAAGCATAATCTTCACAAATGTATATAATTCTTGCCATTCCAATGCACACTTGAATTAGTTCAGGCTCTTGCGTCTGTGCTATAAGCAATCTCAGCATCTTTATAACTCTGTTAAAATGTGTATCAGTTTGTTTATAACTGTATGTACAAGCAATTCATGTTTTATGTTCCTGCATACCTGTCTCTGACTCTGCAGAAATTTCATAAATGTATCTTTATTTCTGTTAGTCTACGTAATTCCTATATATTTTCAACACCTGTGTAATTGTATATACATCACCTCTTGCAATATACATCTACAAATTTCAGACTTGAATGCTTTCCTGGGCTGTGACTAATTTTTTTCATTTTTGATGAGTGCTGTACTGTGGCTTACAGATTTAAATAAGTAAATGTTTCTTATTTAACACTAGATTCTGCAGTGGTATAGTCTAACTTCTGTGTTTTTAAATTAGTTTCTTCTGTCGAGTCTGTGACCTCAGCAGCACTGCCATTGTAGTCTCTTCTTTTACTTTGGGAAAATTTGAGGGAATTTGTGCAAGTTCTCGGCATAATTGTAATGAACATTTTAATTCTCATTTGAAGCACTTAAAGCATTGCTCAAATATGCTTTTCCATCAGATTTATTTTGTTTGCAGGTCTTTAGGTGAGGACATGGGTAAAGAGTCATTGTTTCATTTTTTTTGGTTGCACCAGTGTGGACAGTGCCAAGGTTCAGTAAAACCAACTGCTGCTTGTGAGTTACTAAAGACGCTCTTTCTTTGTTGTCTTACTTCTGAGTTTAGTTGTTTTTATTTTTAGTAGGTTGTTGTTTGTCTTTCGGCTTTTTCCCGGTAAGGGGTCGCCACAGCGGAACTCCGGTCCGCTAATGATTGGCAGTAGATTTTTATGAAACACCGAGGTGCCAGCTTGACGCCCAACCTTCAAGGTAATTAAGTTTATTACCTCTCCATCCAAGTGACAGTAGGCTGAAAGGTATGCAGGTGGTCTCACCTGTTCCATTGTAATCCTTTTTCTTTATCTGATCTGGTTTTGTCTTCCCCACTAATTTTCCACTTGTAAATGATTCACCTCCAATCACTGCCCCGTTATATCTATGGGACTGCTGCTTCCTTCAGCTCAACTGCTGTATCACTATGTATGAGCATGTCAAAGTGTTGGAACAGGGACAGACGTTTTTCAGCTTGATTTTATTTTAATTTTTTTTTGTCAAGACATTGGGATGCAGTGTTGTTTTTGCACACATTTTGTGTAGCATCAATTTAAGCATAGCTTGGGCCGCTCTGGGTGTTTTTCACACCATGGGCCTCCCCCATCCCTGACCTAATGTGGGCCACATAAAAATGCATGTGTTCTTTTGGATTCATCTTCCTGATTTAAGATTATTCAGTCTGCTGTCATAATCCACCAATGACCATAGTCATCAGTTGCAGCCACTAGGCTGTTTACACCTCAAAGTTTGTGTGTGTTAAAAATGGCCACAGTAAAAAAAAAAATCATAACTAATTTGCACAAAGGCACACTAGTCCTGCAAAGCCAGATTAATGACTGTTTAACTTTATTGTAACAGCCAGGGTCAGCCACTGTCATTCACAGACAGCCCTAGTACCAGCAATTATTATAGCCCCATTGTTGTCTGAGTGTACCTCAGATGTCTGATTGTGGTAAAAATAAGTAATTATGGTCACAATGTATTTCAAGTTTGTTACACACAAACACGCAGTAGCTTAACTATTTAAATTTATTTCACACAAATGCACACTAGTTTTGCAAACCCAGACTGTTTAAACTGAGCAAACAAGGGAAAACTACTTTTATCTACAAGCAGCACCCACCCTCCTCTAGCAGTAATAGGCTCTTCTGACTGTGATTTAAAGTAATACTGATCAACCTCTTAGAGCAAGAATCAGGAACAAAGCCCAAATAAATAATGAGGGACAAAGCCCCAAAATCAAGGACAGATTTAAATATTGCTCTTGCATACTTAAACGAGCAAATGGTTTTGACACTGGCATGAATTTTTTAAAGACTAGAAAGTTTGAGAAAATCAAATGTTATCATTTAGTGACTGCAATCTTTAATGATTTCCCAGAAAAATACAAATTTGAGGAACAGACACTAGATATGAGGCCAAGTCATAGACCTTCTATGAAATCCGGGACAATTACTAAAACAGTAGCCAGAAAAATATTTCATAAAATGTACAGTAGTCTCATAAAGCCAAACTTTAAACTGAGCAAATGACAAAAGAGTGCAAGTTGATTTCATCTACAGCCAATCCCGCTTATTTAGTGACTGCAGTCTGTAATGGATTATCAGAAAACCGCACATTTTTTACAGGTACAAACTAAAAATCTGTGGGAAAGTCAGGAACACTGCAAAGTCAGGGATGGACATGTAACCAAATTTGCAGGAATCAATATAAATATGTTGCAAGGTGACTAAAATAGCTTCAGTTTTTGTTGCACATTATATTTTCAAGAAATGAAAAACGGCATGGAAGCTACTTCTGTGAAACCACATTTCCATTAACAAGTATTATTTCCCAGTGTATATCTTCCATGACATGGATTTTTTTTGTAACAATATGAATATCTAAGGAATTATGAATGAATGCAACCCCGCAAGATGTGTGTACAGACAAATACAGTTTTTAAATATTATTCTAATTCAATTAAAAAGTTAGAGCAACATGGTTTGCATCAATACATGCATTTTGAGCTCCATTATTTATGTACAAGCACAATGCAAATCCCTCACGCACAAACACAGTTTTCGATATTATTCTATTTGACTGACTGTAATCCTCAGTGATTTGCCATAAAAGTAGTAATTGGGAGGGGAAGCAAAATCGGGCCGTTCTATAAAATCAGGGGAACAGTTGAGATGAAATATTTTCTCACCTGGGTTTAACATCTGAAAGGCATTATGTCAATAGGGTCTGTGTGTATCAGTGCTATGATTGTTATCCCATTTAATAAACACACACAAAAGTAAGTAAATAAGTTCTTGTGGTAAGATCATTGTCTGCATACTACCTATACTATAGGATTTTGCCACCCTATGTGTATATAAGGCAATATGCAGATAGTAAAAAGATATTTAAATAGTACAGTGAGCACCTGATCATGCATGCACAGCACATGTCGCCACTGCATACTGCACATGCTCAAATATAGCGATCTTCAAAGGTTTTCCATGGGACACAATTACTACTTCATTACAAGATTTAAAAAAAAAAAAAAAAAAAAGTCAGTATTATTGTTTACTGTTATGTTCAGTACATAGGCTAACTAAAATGAGTTAGCAGTGCTGAATGTAGCAGTTTTAACAGTTTTAATGTAAACTGTTGCAAGTTTAAATACATGTCCTGGCCAGTATATTGGGTGACCAAAGGCCATGGTCCCCCCTGAAGCAAATTGCCCCTATTGTAATCTGCCATTTCGTGGCATGATTGCAAAGCTTGTTGTGTGCATATCACCATGTAGATGGTCAACATGTGATCAGCTTTTTGAGTTCCTGTTTGTTGCACTGTGTGCTTCTGTTTCCGTACTGTTGTTGCTGCTGTTTACATACAGCTGCTGTTGGAACAGGGGCACCCTGCCAGCCCATGATTGTAATTCCACATTATTGCTTGTGGTACTGCATTTGCAGACCCCACAAGGCTATCTAAGTTGGAGGAAGAGTTTGACATAGAACGCATACAATAGCACCCATTACTCTCTCAGATATTTGAAAAACAGAAAGCGGACACCGGCCATATTAGTATAAATCAAGTAAGCATGCTCAGTCAGGCTTAATACATGGTTCTCAAGCAGCTAAATGCAACTAGTACTAAAATGGGTATTTCAGGTTAGTGTGGAAAGCACCAATGACTTGACGCACGTGCAGACACATACACACACACACAGCAGAGAGAGGTGACAGTCTGGGTGTCAACCCTCTGGGCCCTGCAGGATCTGCTTTCATCAACACTTTTCAATGCTATTGATATGGGATATGGAGGCTGAAGGAGAGGGAAGGGAACATGTAGGTGTGGTCCATCATTGTGGCTGTAGAACTTGTGGCAAAATCTGGCCTGTCTGACATGTAGAAGGATAGAGGGGTTAGAACAGGGAGCACATGAACTTGGGATGCTGATTTGATTAGAGGGTGAGGGCTTCAAGGAGAGAGAGCTGTAGACAACCAGTTATCAGGACTAATCAAGACCGTGCTTGGACAAGGTGACCACTGTTGGAGGTAGTCCAAACTGGAACTGTAGGATCCAGGAGAATGAGTAGTGAGGAGGGATGACAACAGGAGAGTGGAAAAGGGTTAATTAGAGTGAGTAAGGAGCATACTGGAGAGGATGTGAGTGGTAAGTGATTCAATGGAAAGGGAGACTTCACTAGAGAAGGACAGGTGATGTAGATGATGGTGTAGGGGTTGTGAAAGAGAGGGTTAGTGCTGAGGTAGATGATGGTGTAGGGTGTGAAAGAGAAGGTTAGTGCTCAGGTTGTGTACAAGATTAACAAAAATAAGGTACAGACAGCAAAGCAGTCTGAGGTAGGAGCACATGAGTCACAGAGGAGAGGAAGAGGCAGGAAAGGGACAAAGTAAGGTGTGTATGATGAGAGTGTATTGAGAGAAAAGTAGGTCATTGGGTACACCTGGTGGTCGCTAGGAAGATTAAACAATAGTTGCAGGAAAGCTTGGCTCTTTGACACAGAGGGATGGAGCCCTTACTGTGATCCACATGACCACAGACTTCAGATGGCTACCCCAGCACTGGAGGAGCCAGGCAAGGAAGGAAAAGGCTAAAGGGTCCCAGCCTGCATACCTCTCTCCTAGGGGAGGGTTGGGAGTGCCTGGACAGAAACAGGGAGAAGCTCAGGAAAGGAGAGACTGAGATTTGGAATGCTAGCCTTTAAGGAGAATAACAATAATCATACAAAATATTATATCTGTAGAGTAGCAGAAAGTATCCTAAGAACTAAGCCAACACAGGAAAGGAGATTCTGCTGATAAGGATGACTGCAATTACGGATGTAGACAATAGGCAAGACGGGGCTGGAATTCATTGGAGAGAACTTGCAAAGGAACCAAGATATGGGAGCAAAAAAACTAGAGAGGGAAAGATGATGGAATGGGAAGACGCCAAGAATTTATTTGGACTGCAGATTAGAGATTGCCTTCCCTGTCAAGGATTGATATCACAGTATAGGCAAAGAGATAGAAATAGGGGAATCCTAATCAAAAGACCAGCACTGGTAGAGTTTTAAGTAGATTCTAGAACAGAAGCTGCTATTAAAAAAGAAATAATTAGTAGAGCATGTAAAGTATTGCATGACAACTGTAAGAATCAATCTGAGGAGGTTAGAAAGGATTGGGAAGAGAGACTGAATAAGCAATTTACAAAGAAACAATGGGAGGATATATGTATGTCTCCCAAATATGCAACAACATCTAGAAGATTCAGGATTGTTGCTTGGAAATGTTTACATAGATATTTTATACCCCAGGTAGACTCCAGTGAATTTTTCCTCAGGTAGACTGCAGATGTTCGAGATGTGATGGAGAAGAAAGAGGCAATTGGGAACATATATTTTCTGGGAGTGTGGTGAGTTAGTGGGCTTTAAGGATTCCCAGTGGGGATGCACTGTCAGAGATGTTGGGTGAGCAGATTGGTGTGACAAGGGAGATTATTTTTCTAAGCTATGATACAGAATCAGAGTTGCCTAGACATGGTAAGGCCTTGCTGTGTCTAATTATGTTGGCTGTGAAAAAAACAGTTACTAGAAAAAGGAAGTAAAAATCTAAACCAGCTGTAATAGAAGTAGTGGATATAGTAACAGAGATAAAACAATTGGAATTAAAATCTATAGAAAAGGGTAGGAGCAAACTACATAGGAAAAAGTGGGAATTGTGTGAACGATACATACAGGAGGAAGAATGAGGTTTAAAAGAAGGCAGGACTTAAATGAGCTATATAATGTTTGACTGAAAATGATTGGGTAGATTATAAGAGATGTATAATATTTGCAAATGGGAGTGTCAGTATGGGTTGTGATGTAAAATACTTGCAGCTAGGATTGTGTCGGTGTGGTTAGTTTTCGTTTATATAAATGTATGATTGCCTATGTCGTGATAGCTTAATAAAAGTTTCTTGCTTAAAAAAGGGCAGGAATTGAATAAATTGTGTAATGTTGCTTAGGTTATATGATCTATAGCAATATATTTGAGGAATAATGTTTGTAAATGTGAACTTGTTAATACAGTTTGGTTACTTTTATATAAATGTAAATGTGCGTATGTCACAAGTGATAATTCAGTAAAGGCGGTTAGTTAAAAAAATAAATAAATAAATAACTGTGGCAGGAAAAGAGGGTACCAGTGAAGGAAGATTTGTCTCTCAGCTTTAGAATAGTCCTGCATCCATAGTAGAAAGGAAAATGATCCTGATGAAGTGCTGGATGAGAAAGAACATAATTAATTGGTGTAGGAAAACTCCAGACAAAAGCATTTCTAGTTTTAGCCCTCACGAGGTGTACGAAGGTGAGATCTCCACTAATCATATGCAACCAAAGCATAGTCCACTTTAGGTGGAGCAGTGAAGATCCAGGATACAAAGTGCCAGTATGTGACTTTTGAAGGTTGAATTTAATCGGATGGCAGTGAAGACTTTGAGGGAACTTGGACAATAGGTAGAAGTGGGGGGGGGGGGGCAAATAACATGTTGGTCAGATTCAGAGACAGTACTCTGAAAAGCATGTGTGAGTGTTTGCGCAGAAGGTGGAAGGTAAGCCTCAGGAGGTGAAAGTAGCTTACTAGAGATGTTTAAGTGGCACACACACGGAAACACATGCATGCGCGCGCGCACACACATGCACCGCTCTCTGCCTTTCTCATCTACAGGAAATTTAGATGACCGCTAATTCACCTCTCTGCATATCTCTGAAATGTGGGAGGATAGACCCACAGGGACAGTGAGAGGAAAGGCAGACTCCGTACAAAAGACTCCTGGCTGTGAGGCAGACTATTGAATCAAGTTTTTTGAGTTTTTTTCTACTAATTGTTAAACAACTATGCTGCCAAGTTTATATCAGACTGACCCAAATGGGCAGACTAGAAAGTCTCCTCCTACATAATATGATGCAGTTTCCAGAAATGACCCATTAGGTCAGTCAGCTGAATGAGGCTGTAAAGGCAGCATAGGGAAAAGTAACACTTTGAACTGGTACATGTGCTTACATTGTGTGTGTGTGGCAGTTTTTCTCCCACTCAGCTGACCCAGTACCACTCCTTGATCTTTGGGTCTACCTACTTTTTCCCCAGTCTAGGGTTGGGTCAGTGAGAAAACTGAGACATCCTGGGACAGTGTCATACTGCTGCCTTTGGGAATTTCGTATTTTTAGTCTCACCCATGCACGTACTCAGCAATGCTCTGAGAGCGGGACTTGCAGTGGATGTCAGTACTGAACCACCCCTCACTTCTGCAAAGTGCTAACATCAGTAGGGCACACACTCACCCTCATCAGCATTTTTGTGGTTATTTTCCTAGCCACCACCATGGAAATCAGACCACTTTGTGTGCCTCAGCCACATGTCTGTCCCACCCGCCCTTGAAGATGGGGATGTCCAGCCTTCCCTGCCAGTACCTCAGACACCCAAGTCACTAATCAAATGTGGGTCACCTAGGCCACAGTCAGGACTTTATACTTCTACTCCACAGCACATGCGTGTGGTTTAATGTTTGACTGAGATGCTGGAATCCTGCTTTTCACAACAGAGGAGTGTTTTTTTTTTCTATGGAGAAGCCGGAGAGAGTTTGGCTCAAACAGGCTGTTAGGATGGAAGAGTGATTAAGACCCTGTTTGGGTGCTCAGCCAGACCAGCAACAATGTTGAAAACTGTTTTTGTACTGTTTGTCTAAGTCCCCAAAAGGGTGCTCTCATGCTAGGAACACGTTTGATGTAAGGGCTGTAGGAAGAACCAGATAAATGAGCAGGTGTTTTACCAGACTGCTTTCCATTCTTATACAACAAATGTTCATACTAACTACAAACAGTGTGATACATAAGGTTTAAGAATGTGTGCTGCTAGACCTTGTTTTTACTCTGAAGATGCCCTATATTGTAAAGGGAGAAAGCGCTTAGTACTGTTATTGTTGGTTTATCAGTTTCATTAAAGGGATTGTGACGGTCTACACTGGTTCAGTTTTTGTTACCAGTTCATCATTCTTTTGTGATAATTATTGATGTTAAGTTGTCAATCTCGCCTTCATTCTTGCTTGATGGGTTCGGAGCCGATCCTCGGCTCCGACTCGGCACTTGCTTTAGCTCGAGAACTCCTTTTACCAGCTCGAGGCAGCCCCATATCCCATGATGCAAGGCAGTAAGTACCTAGATCTCGTTTGTCGCTTCGCTTGGAAGGTCTTCTTTTTACCAGCTCCTGGTAAGTTGTTCACTTTTGTGAGTTTTAAGCCCCTTTTTAGTAAAAAAACCTTGTATTGATAGTTTTAAACTTATATTATTCCCTTTCTGACAGAAATTCCCTGTCTCCTTTATTTTTTGTTAGTGTATCTTAAAAAAACCCTTCCCATCCCCCCCCTGTTAGGGTGTGTGTATTGGTTTTGTAGAATACCTTTTGGTATTTATTTAAGTTAATTTTTGACTGGTGTGTGTGTGTGTGTGTTTTTCGGCACCATGTCAAAGGAGAGGGTCTCAGGTTTTAAGAAGTGTGACTCGTGCTGTCAGAAGATGTCTCTGACAGACGGTCACACTTCTTGCCTGTATTGTCTGGGCCCTCTTCACCTGCAGGACTCCTGTGCTATTTGTCACTCCTTCAGCCAGAGAGTCCTGCAGGAGAGACATAACAAACTGGTTCTTAGGGGCCTTCTTAAGCCGGAGGGCTCTCCGGCTAAGTCGGCTCCATCAAAACCAGCAAGAGTTTCCAAGGCCCAGGCTTCTGTTCCTAAGCCTGCGGCCTCGGCTGCGACTTCGTGCTGAGTCGAGATCGGCTCCGGCTGGAGCCGATTCTGGCTTTTAGCGCCGGCACCGATGGCTATCGGTGCCGAACCTATTTTGACCACCGATGTCGGCTCCGATCGGCTCCGGCGCCCATGTGGCACAGGCATCGGTGTCGGCCCGATCGGCTCCGACACCGTTACTTTGGTGGCTGTATCGGCTCCGGCTGGAGCCGATACATCGAGCTTCCTGTCGGCTCCGAGTCGGCTCCGACAGGATCTATAGTATCGGCTCCGACGGCTCATTCCAGGAAGAGGTCGAGGTCTCCTTCCTTGGGGCCGATACTGTCGGGTCCCGCCTCTTCTATCGGAACGGAGCAATCGGAGCCGATCTTCAAGGTCATCCAGGTTGTCAGATCATGACCTAGAGAGAGTGGTCAGTAGATTACTCAAGTCACAGGTACTGGCCCAAATGTTACACAGTCCGTCTCAACAGACGACTGTGGGTCCACACCCAGTTACAGTTCCTCCTTCAACTCTACCCCAGAGCTTGGAGTTGGAGTCTTCGAATGGTTACTGCTACGGCTGGAGGACGGATACCCCTTCTGTTCCTTCAGCCTCTACTCTTATCTCCTCTTCCTTAGAGGGATTTGGTGGTCGGGCTTCCATGGTCTCCTCCGAGGGGGTGAGTGGCATCGGACCCTTGTCCGAGCCCGCTCTCCCCCTTGGAGCCTCGGCCTTGGTTAGCTCGGCTCCTACATCTGCCTCGGAGACTTCCCTTGCGGTGGTCCCTGGAGTTCCTAGCTCTTGGAGCGGGTTCTCTCGGAACTGCCTGGGAGGGGAGCATTCGAGGTGATGAAGAGTGTACTGGCCACTGGTATCAGTCAGCAGTCTGTTCCCGTAGCTCCTCCCTCTATTGTACCTGTTGACATCTCTGCCACTTCTCTTGCTACAGGACCCAGAGATCCTCCGCCTCAGGTTTCCCCATTGGGAATTTCCCCCTCTTCCGAGGATTCTCCTGATGTTTCGGGAGATCCTCCTAGGAAGAGGACTTGTAAGAGGAAGCATGTAGACTCCCCCGAGTCTGTCACTTGGATACTGACTTTGATGAGTCAGAGGGATCCCTAGATCCCCTCTGAGGATGTCTCCTTCTCAGACATCCTAGAACTTCTAAAACAGAGGAAACTGGCCCACCAACAATCCCTCTGAGGATGAGTCAGTATACCTAGAGGCGTTTGGATCTCGGCCCTCCACCTCCTGGGTGTCTCCGCCTTTCGACCCCTGATGCAGGTTATTGCACGAAAGGCGTGGGCAGCTCCTGACTCTGTAGAGCCAGTCCCTAGGAGGCCTTCAAAATTTATCACTGCTCCCGCTCACAAACAATTCCTTACCAAGGGTGTCCCGCTGATGCCATGGTGGTGGCTGCGGCCACCAAAAAGGAACTTGCAGATCCTTCCGTGCCCGTCCATCCTCCTAATAAGGACTCTAGGACCATGGACAGGTACGGCAAGCGGATGTTTTCCTCAGCGACCTTTGCTATGCGTTCGCTGAATTATCTTTGTCACTTCACCAGACTCCAGAGAGATATCCTGAAGGAGCTGGGAGAAGTAGTTCAGGATCCTACAGCTGCAGGGGCTCAAGAAAAGATTGCTTCGCAGCTAGGAACCCTCAATTCCATTGCTAACTCCTCCATGCGGCTAATATCTTATGCTGCGGATGGGCGAGTAGAGCCGCAGGCACAGGTGTGGCTCTTAGATGCCAAGCCTGGATGCGGCTATGTGATTTTGCGGATCCCTTTAAGGCGTCCTTCACAAATTCTCCCTTTGATGGCTCAGCTTTGTTTGGCCCTCAGGTGAAGGAAACCTTGACCAGGTGTGAGCAGGACGGCAAGACTCTTTCTGCTGTTGGAGTCCGTTTTTCCACCCCTTCTAGGCCTTATCCCAAAGGACAGAAGGGTGGGAAGATGTGGTTCCGTAAATCCCAAGGAGTCACGCCGGATTCACGTGGTCAGTTTACCCCTAGAGGCAGAGGGGTAACAACAACAGGCGCGCTCTAGAGGCAGAGGGGTCCGAAGAACCAGGGAAACAGGGAGCCTCTCTCTGATAAGCCCTTTCAGCATCCCTGAGGTGTTGCCCGGCTGTCCCTCCTTGGAGGCAGTCGGGGGAAGATTATCACTGTACCCAGAAGCCTGGCATTCCCTCACTCAAGACAGATGGGTACAGTCGATCATATCCAAGGGTTACATAATTCCTTTCGAGGAAAGTCCCTTCCCCTCAGGTTCCCTTCCAGATGTACCACCGGTCTAAGGAAATTGCAGAGTTAGAAATCGCAAAACTACTGCAAAAAAGAGCCATTCAGCCAGTTATAATAGATCATTCAGAGCCCGGAATCTACTCAAGATTCTTTTTGGTCCCCAAAAAGACGGGAGACTGGAGACCAATATTGGATCTCAGCAGACTCAACAAGTCTGTCAGGAAGACAAGATTCCGAATGGTCACTCTTCAGTCAATTCTGCCCTTCTTACAGAAGGACAACTGGATGTGCTCAATAGATCTTCAGGATGCGTACTATCACATCAAAATTCACAGACGCTCCAGGAGATTTCTCCGCTTTCGGCTGGGGTCCAGTCACTTCCAGTTCAGAGCCCTGCCCTTTGGTCTCACTACAGCCCCCAGAGTGTTCACCAAATGCATGGCAGTGGTCACGGCTCACCTGAGGCGTCAAGGATTCCAGGTGTTTCCGTATCTCGACGACTGGCTCCTGTCAGCCACCACCAGGCATCAGCTTATACAAGCCAGGGATTACACAATAGACCTTTGTTCTCATTTAGGCATCTCAATCAACTTGAAAAGTCATCCTTATCGCCCTGCCAGTCTATTACCTTCATAGGCAAACTTAAACACTGTTCGGATGTCAGCTACCCTTACAGAACAAAGAGTTTCAGACATTCAGACTCATGTCAGGATCATTCTGGCCAGCAAGAAAGTACAGGCCAGAATGGTTCTAAAGGTATTAGGTCTCATGGCTGCGGCCATTACTCTTCTTCCCCTGGCTCGATTCTACATGCGCCTCCTTCAGTGGATGCTGTTCACACAGTGGTCATACCAGCAACTCCCAATGCGTCACCAGATTCTGGTGACACAGACATGCAAACAACATCTTGCTTGGTGGATCACATCGTCTCAGGTTCACCAAGGCAGATGTTTTGTACCCCCGTCCCCGATAGCCACTGTCACCACGGATGCCTCCCTGATCGGGTGGGGGGGTCATTATCAGGGCAGGATGGTTCATGGGACGTGGCAACCGTTCGAGTACCATCTGCACATAAATGTCCTGGAGATGAGAGCAGTGCTTTTAACGTTGCAAGCCCTCAACGACTTTCTTCCCGTAGGGACAATTGCAGTCCACACAGACAACATGTCTGTAGTTTGGTATATCAACAAACAGGGCGGAACCAAGTCCTACCCCTTGTGTCGAGAAGCGCTCAGACTTTGGCAATGGGCGATCTCCTCTCATCGGTTTCTGGTAGCAACGCATATCCCTGGGAAAACCAACATTATAGCGGACAGATTGAGCAGAGCTATCCTCATGCCTCACGAGTGGTCTCTCAAGCAATCTATAGCGGAAGAGATTTTTCTGGAATGGGGTCGTCCATGTTGCGATCTTTTGCTACTCCCCAAAACAGCAAATGTCCAGACTTCTTCAGCCTCTTCCCTCTATCAGGCCATCCCCCCAGAGACGCTCTGACCCAGGATTGGCCCCAGGGACTTCTTTATGCCTTCCCTCCATTTCCTCTGATCCCTCAGGTGATCCAGAAAGCTACCGTTTGAGAGCCAAATTGATTCTCATTGCCCCTTACTGGCCTCGACAAGTTTGGTTCCGTTCCTCCATCATCACCTTTTGGTGCAGCCGTGGCATCTGGACCCAGTGCCAGATCTACTGATTCACCAATCCGGTCAGCTGCACCGGTCAATCCCTTCTCTCAACCTCACAGCATGGTTGCTCCACTTCCTTCCTTAGCCAGGCTTCCTTTGATCTCTAACCCAGTTAGAGACATCATTGTAGCTTCACTAAAATCCTCTACCAGGAGGATTTACACAAGCAAATGGAAGCGTTTCTCTTATTGGGCTAAGGCCCAAAATATTGATCCTTTTACTGCCCCTGTTCAGGCAGTTCTGGACTTCTTAGCAGAGATTTTTCATGCAGGCTCCTCTTCTTCCACAGTCAGAGTTCAATTGGCTGCTATTTCTAATTTTCATGTCGGGATAGCAGATCATAATATTATGTCCCATAGGCTCTGCAGGGCCTTCTTGAAAGGAATTTTCCTACTAAAGCCTCCAATCAGGAATCCTCCTCCTCAGTGGGATCTAAATTTAGTGCTGACATCCTTGATTCTTCCCCTTCGAGCCAGCTGTTTCTTGTTCCCTGAAATATCTTTCTTGGAAAACTTTATTCCTAGTGGCTATTACATCTGCCAGGAGGGTGTCTGAACTTCATGCTCTTTTGGTTCGACCCCCCTATTTGATTTTTCACAAAGACAGAGTATCTTTGAGAACCAATCCATCCTTTTTACCTAAGGTCGCTTCAAAGAACAATCTGAATCAATCCATTGATCTCCTGTATTTTTCCTAACTATTCAGATGGAGCCGAACAAAAACTACATTATCTTGACGTCCACCGTCAGCTTAGATATTATTTGGACAGAACAAAAAAATTTAGAAAATCTGATCAACTTTTTGTTTCCTATGCGGATAATAAAAAAGGCCTTCCTGTTTCTAAAGTGACTTTGTCCAGATGGCTTTCTTCGGTCATCACTGAAATTTATACGATCAGGGGAAAACAGCTGTGCTCAAAACCTAAAGCACATTCAACTAGGAGTTTAGCTACTTCTACAGCTTTTCAAGCTAGACTGCCTTTGGACACTATTTGTGCAGCGGCCACTTGGGCCACTCCTCACACTTTTGTTTCCCATTACAAATTGGACTTGGCCTCCAGGGACAGAGCCAGTTTTGGCTCTACAGTCCTCAAGAGTTTGTTCCATTGAGCCACCCAGGATAGAGGTGCTAGGGGCGGTCCCATCAAGCAAGAATGAAGGCGAGATTGACAACTTAACATTAAGTTATGTACCTACCATAACGTTCCATGTTAGTTGTCTTCTCTGGCCTTCTTTCTTGCGACCCTCCCTCCTTCCCCCTGGCCTGGACAGACCTTGTATAAGAAACTATTATGCTAAAGACCATTCAGACCTGGTCCTTTTTCCATCTGTAAGTTTCTTCTTCCTTTGGGAAGTATTTTATGCTTGGTGTTATTGCCCTTTGTCAACAAACGAGATCTGGGTACTTACTGCCTTGCATCATGGGATATGGGGCTGCCTCGAGCTGGTAAAAGGAGTTCTCGAGCTAAAGCAAGTGCCGAGGCTCCGAACCCATCAAGCAAGAAAGAAGGCGAGAGAAGACAACTAACATGGAACGTTATGGTAGGTACATAACTTCTTATTCTATTATTTTCTTTAGTTGTACTTACGACTTCAAATCCCAGTGTTGGTCCATGTAAAAAGTATTTGCTACTCCACAGAAATGTCCTTACTTTAACAGGAATGATTCTTTCATTGTACTGCTAACTTCACCTGTGTAACAATCAAAAGCTTGTACCAGTGTCATACAGGGATAAAATCCTGGTTGCAGCCAAAGCAATCTGAAGTCAGGTAGTGGTTGGGGCACACCTATCCAGAAGGAAAGTAGCACACTGGGTAGTGGAAAGGAGCACACCAGGTGGCACACTGGGTAGTGGAAGGAGCACACCAGGTGGCACACTGGGTAGTGGAAGGAGCACACCAGGTGGCACACTGGGTAGTGGAAAGGAGCAGACCTGGTGGCACACTGGGTAGTGGAAGGAGCACACCAGGTGGCACACTGGGTAGTGGAGGGAGCACATTGGGTGGCACACTGGGTAGTGGAAGGAGCACACTGGGTGGCACACTGGTTAGTGGAAGGAGCACACCGTGCGGCACACTGCTTAGTGGAAAGAGCACACCGGGTGGCTCTTTGATTGAGCCCTGGTGGAGGTTGGGGCTCAGAGATTATAGAGCTGAGTTTGGGAGGAAAGTTGAGGAGGTGGGGGCATGCCCTCAAGCAAAACTTAATTTCCTGTCAAGCCTAACAGTGATGTCTGCATACTGGGAGGGAGCTATGGCTAAGAAGACCTGACCCACCTATCAGCATAGGTGATACTACCAACTCTTGATTCACACTGTACCTGCTTTCCCTGGCTGCGAATGATGACCTCAGCTTGGGGAGCATGATAACCATAATAACCAGTTATATCCTAGTCACCTCCTCTCTTTGGGAAAGAGCAGAGCAACAGCTAACTTGAAGGATACTGGGGAGCAAAGAAGAAAAATTAGATTAAGATCAAAAGGGGGGGAGTCTAATAAAGCAACTTTCTTTTCTTCCTATTTCATCACACTTTGACAAATTCATACAACTCCTTCCTGTAGTAACCTCAGAGAGCAACCCTTTTCAGTTGTCTTTCCTGTCCAGGTTCTACATGCATCCCTTATGCAGGACAATTAACTGAATACCCATTAAGACCTAGTTAAATGATATGTTCAGAGCAATGTGTTATAGCTACCTGGATCTAAAAATACCAGTTATATATTGCATATGCATTATAAAGTACAGATGAAGTCACTTTGAGTTTTTTTCTCACTGCTTTAACGGTAGCAGTTGAAAATATCCTGATGTCCTGTGAAGAAAACTGTAGCCATTTAAAATGTCAGGCCCTCGCGAATGAGTTTCAAAAAAACAGAGACTGAGTGGTCAAAAAAATGGATGCACATTACAAGTTCAACATCACTTTTTTCTGGAATATTCCCTCTTCTCCAAGGTATGATGATCTCCGAATTGATGTCGACAAGTTCTTTGCTGCTAGTCTTAATGCCATCTTCACTCATTGGTTTGAACACCCTTTTTTTGTGCTTAATACCTAGCCATCAAATAAATCCCCCTTGGGGTCTTTTTTTGGTCTTCTATCTGTTTTGGTTACCTGGAGTTTGTCATGCAAGAAGGAAAAATGTCATTGTGGAAGGCAGATTCTCCATCTTCAAGAACAGTTTCTTTTTTGCTTTGGTGCTTCCCATGTCCATACATCCTGTAGAATTTGTAAGGCATTTGTGTCCAAGACTTTTAGAATCCTGTTATCTTCCTTGGCCATCTATCTTAAGAACTAGAGGCTTAAACTGTAGGCTCAGCATAGCATGGCTGAATCTACTAACCCCAGGGTACCATTAAGTAAGGAGGCGGCCAAGAAATCTTGGCCAGATTCTTTGACTCTGCAGCCTCCATCAGATGTTTCTGTAGAAGCAGGTGATAGCTCTGTAGGCCTTCAGGTGTCTACATCGGATTCCTTTGCCACAACCCCGTTGAAAGCCAAAATCGATCCTTCCTTTTGCATGTTCTCTGAGGCCTTGGGTGCATCTTCTCCAGCTGTCAAGTGGGGGAACCACGATGATTATCTTGGAGGGCCCTAGAGGGATTCTGGTCAGGGAAGAGGTTCCCTGATACTCTTACTGAATCCTGTCAGGGTTTGGAACCTCCAGTGTTTGTTAGGGCTGACGTCTGTACCAAGAAAAAGCATACTTCTGTGCACTCTAAGAATCCTCAAAGGGAATGGCAGGAGTTTTGTCAGGGCCTGTTAAATGCTTTAATGACCCTAAAGCCTCATCAAGGGGTTTCTGTGCCTACTCCCCCGACTTAAACTCCTTCCAAATGGACTAGGGAACCTGATTCTTCCAAGGATTCAGAGTCTGATGATGGATGTCCTTCAAGGATGCATCTGCAGTCTTTACAAATGGGTTGTCCTGTCGTCAGGCAGCCCTTCGGTCGGCCGGATTCCAAAGTCTGGGTCTGGCTTCGGCTGGTGTCGCACTTCACCCGACGTCATTGCGGCAGTTATTCGGGTATAAAGGCGTCAGCCGACGCCATTTTCCTCAGTCTTTCTTGCCGCGTGGCGCCCGAAGCAGAAGCTGTTCGCAAGTGCCGGTCGGTCAGATCCAGATATTACTACTACCGAATACTACTTCGAAGACTTCTATAAAGCTAAGTACCCCGTTGGGGACTCTTTCTTGCCTCAGCCGATGTCAGAGAAAGTTAATAACTGTTTATCTTGTGGGAAACAAATACCTCATAAAGATTTCCACTCCTATTGCATACATTGTTTAGGCCCAGACCACGACGTAGCAGCTTGTCTAGCCTGTGCTTCTTTTAACCGACGGACGCTTAGACGTCGCCCGGACTTTGCTGAACAGATTTTCGGCTCCGATTTTGCCTACATTATGCCGTCGGATCCTCCGACTACGCAAATAACCAAACGCAAAGAAAAGGACCGACACTCGCGGTCCGCGGTTTCGGCCGAAACCGCGGTTAAGCAAACCACGAGTGTCTCGGTTTCGGCCGAAACCGAGCAAGCGGTTCTTTCTTCAGCCGATAACTTGCCTTCTACCGAGGCCTCTTCTAACCTGGTAGAAACGGCTTCTGAAATCCAACCTTCTGTTGCGATTTCACAGGATTTATCAGACACCATTCCCTAGATATTTCTACCCCTGCACGTGGAGCTGCTAGGCCTCCTCCAGCTATGTCTATTAAGGCCTTTGCCAGGGCTAAAGCAGCCAAAGCATCAAAACCTGTGCCTGCCAAGCCCCTCTCACAGGCCCAGCACCAGCTCCCATATGCTTTCTTTGGCAGAGGATCTCATCTCTTTAATTCGTGGAGCCCAGCCTCATCCAGACAGGGCCTCTCTCCCTCCTCCAGAAAAGAGGCCTAGAGCAGAGCCCCCTGAGCCAGTATCCACAGATGATTCCTCTGATGACTCAGAACATACAGACCCTCCTGAGGCTTCTTATTCTCCTTACGAAGACTCTGATGCTGAGGGGTCCATCCCTTCAGCCTCTCCTCCTGAGGAATTTTCCTTTGGGGAAACCTTGCATGCTATGAGGAAACAATTTCAGTGGCAGGGCCAAGATTTCTCAGACTCTAGAAAAAGGCTTAGGACCTTTCTACATTTGCCACAGCATAGGCCTTTAGCTATACCTCCAGTTCTATCTGTTGTTGATGATGCATTTAATGATGCTTGCACTGCTCCTGATACTTTACCTCCGGCTCCTACTAAGCCCGATAGGTACTACAGGGTCCCGGACACTCATCACCACTTATATAAGGCTCCTTTTGCAGATCCAGAGACTATCTCCCAGGGCCCTAAAGCTGTTGCAGCTACTTCTTCCAAAAACCCCCCTTCCCTCTGAAAGGGAATCCAGGTCCTTAGAGAGATGGGGTAAAAAAGTTTACACCTCTGCTACTTTGTCAGCTAGAGCTTTGAACTGCCAATTTCATATGATTCAATATCAAGAGTTTATGCTTGACCAGTTGACTAAAATGCTGTCCTCTGAAGAATCTTTAGATAAAAAGTATGTTCAAGAAATGTTACATAACATACAGCAGGTTAGTAACCATTCTTTAAAATGTGGCTATGATGCACTGGAGGCTTCCTTTAGATCAGCCATGACTGGCACAGTTATCAGGAGGCATGCATGGTTGAAAGAACAGGCATTACCAGACCATGTCAAATCTAAGCTTTTGGATGCACCTATGGATAAGGTCAATTTATTTGGTGCCCCCGCACAGCAGGTACTAAAAAAGATGGAGAAAGCAAAATCTGTGCAAACAGTGAAAGATTTCTTACAAGTTCAACCTCCAAGGTTTAGCAGGAACTGGCCCTCCAAGAATTGGTCCTTTCCGGACTCCTCTAAGGCACAAAGAGGCAGGAATAGGCGCTCTAGAGGCAGAAACCAATCCAGGGGTGCCTACAGGGGTCGCCAGTGGCAGGGTAACAACCAACGAGGCACGGATACAGCCACCACCACTACAACAACTCAATCACAGTGACTTGGTGGTGGCACCGCCTACCAGGGAACAACTAGAAGCACCCTTAGGTGGAAAGCTAACATTATTTTCAAGAAACTGGCACTGCATTACAAGAGAAAAATGGATTTTGCAAACTATAGACAAAGGTTACAGGTTCCATTTCCATACTCTACCAGGAAAGAGAGGAATGCCAAACCTACCACCTACTCAAAGGGCAGAAGCTCTAAAACAAATATCTCAATTATTAAGAATGAGAGCTGCGGAAAAGGTACCATCTATGGAGAAAGGGAAGGGATTTTACTCCAGACTCTTCCTGGTACCAAGAAAAGAAAACAAATGGAGGCCTATTCTAGACCTGTCCGCTTTAAACACATTCCTCATTGTTCCAAAATTCAAAATGCTGACCCTACAGCAGCTTCTTCCCATGCTGGGCAAGGAGTCTTGGCTGGTAACTCTAGATCTCAAGGAGGCATACCTGCACGTCCCCATAAGACCAATTTGCAGAAGATACCTCAGATTTCTTGCAGGATCAGAGCATTATCAATTCTCAGCATTGCCCTTTGGCTTATCTACTGCGCCCAGAGTGTTCACGAAATGCCTGGCATCAGTAATCGCTCATTGCAGACTTCAGGGGATTCAAATCTATCCCTACCTGGACGACTGCCTGATACAAGCGGGCAACAAAAACAAACTAACAGAAGACTTACAAAGAGTCATCTACCTGCTGCAAGCCCTGGGATATACAGTCAATACAAAAAAGTCAAGGCTGATTCCATCCCAAAGAATAACCTTTCTGGGTGCAGAACTGGACACATCAAAACAAATGGCATTTCTAACTGCAGAAAAGAAAGAGCAACTTCCTCTATACTTCTTGGCATTAACAAAGCAGAGCCATCTAACTGCAAGAAAAGTGCTACAAGCTCTAGGCTACATGGCATCCTGCATAATACTGGTCCCTCATGCCAGGCTGCATATGAGAAAGCTACAGTGGTACTTAAAGAATTTGTGGTCTCAGCACAAGCACAGCCTAGAAACCAAAATTCCAATGATCCCATGCCTGAAGCAAGAGTTCCTATGGTGGGCTCAGGCCTGTCAATCAAACACAGGATTGCCCTTCTGCAAAAGTCAACCAAGACAAACCATCACGACAGATGCCTCAGACCTCGGTTGGGGGGCACACATGATGGACAAGTGCATTCAAGGCCTATGGACTCAAGACCAGCTGCATCTGCACATAAATCTAAAAGAAATGATGGCAGTAAAATTGGCAATCCAGGCATTCAGACCTTTTCTCCAAGAAGGCCAGTTGATGATAAGGACAGACAACACCACAGTTATGTGGTACATCAACAAACAGGGAGGCACACACTCATACCCTCTATGCCGGCTGGCACTGGACCTATGGGATGTGGCTCTGAGCTACAACATTCAGTTACAGGCAATTTATGTGCCAGGGAAGGAAAACATTCTAGCAGACATATTAAGCAGAACTACAACAGATGCCCACGAATGGATGCTGCATCCGGACATCTTCAAAACCATCTCAAGAGAATGGGGATTACCACAAATAGACTTGTTTGCATCCCCATTCAATCACCAGTTGAAGAAATTCTGCACAAGGACTTACCACCCACTTGCTTGGAAGGTGGACTCCCTATCTTTCAGTTGGAAAAGCCTGACAGCGTTCGCATTCCCACCACTTCCTTTGATGCACAAGGTGCTTCTCAAGATCAAAGAGGAACGTCCGAGGATCATTCTGATAGCCCCAGACTGGCCAAGACAACATTGGTATCCACTGCTGAGGAGCATGTCCGGGAACAAATATGGACACTGCCCCTGATCCCATTACTGCTGACACAGAACAACTACAACATCCTGCATCCAAACCTAAAAACTCTGCAGCTAACTGCCTGGAACATTACATAACAGCAATTAACCCAAATTTATCCCAAAGGGTTAAAGACATAATCCTGGAGGCTCGTAGACCTTCAACAAGAAAGAATTATGCAGCAAAATGGAAAAGATATCTCATCTGGAGTACTGCAAAACGGCAAGATGTGACACTGGTGAACATAGCCAACATCCTGGAGTACTTGGCGGAGCTCTTCCATACAGGCCTGTCCTATTCTTCCATCAAGATACATGCATCAGCTATTTCAGCAGAATACAGCTTGGATCCTCCTGTCTTCTCGCATCCTCTGCTCAGACAGTTTCTGAGAGGAATTAAAAATGTAAAACCTCCCAGGAAACCTCCATTGCCAGCATGGGACTTGAACTTTGTGCTAGAAAAACTGACTCTACCTCCTTTCGAACCAGCAGCTACAGCAGAATTACAATACTTATCCTGGAAGACTGCTTTCCTGCTGGCAATAACTTCAGCAAGAAGGGTCTCTGAACTACAGGCATTAATGGCAGTACAACCCTTCCTGATCTTCCATCAAGATAGAGTGTCCATGAGAACAAATCCTACATTTATGCCTAAGGTGGTATCCAGAGTCTCTTTAAATCAGGCTATCCACCTTCCTACATTCTTCCCCAACCCACAGAACAGGGGAGAAAAACTCTTGCATACCTTGGATGTACACAGACAATTACACTACTACCTGGACAGGACAAAAAACAATAGAAAAACTGACCAGCTTCTGGTAGCATATGCAACAGGAAAGGAAGGAAAACCAATTTCTAAACAGACAATCTCCAAATGGATAGGAAATTGCATTAGATTTTGTTACTCCTACCATGGAAAGAAAACTCCAGAGAACATCAGGCCTCACTCCACAAGGGCTACAGCCACTACCACAGCTTTCTTACGAGGAGTGGCTACCAAGGACATTATAGAGGCTGCTACTTGGACCTCCGTGCATACATTTGCCAAGCATTATAACTTACCTCTATACTCTAGATCCCGTGCTGGCTTTGCCACTGCTGTTTTGCAAGGGATCCTGACTACACCATAATCTATTCTCATTTCCTCCTCCCTAGTTTAGCTATGGTATTCTACCCATTTGTAAAGACTGCAGATGCATCCTTGAAGGACATAGTACAGTTTTGTACCTACCATAAATGTAGATGTCCGAGAGGAATGCATCTGCAGTCAGGATTACCCACCCTCCTTCCCCTCTGAGGTACTCCTAGGGTACTTACCAATCTTCAGCTAGCTTGGGGGATCTATTATGGTGTATTTGTTTGTATATATGTACATACATGCTTATTTTGTGTGTTTGCTCTCTACTATTTGGAAACTTTGGCATTTATCCAAATTTAGCCATCCAAGAGGGCACCTGGCATCTGGGGCAAGAAACACTGAGGAAAATGGCGTCGGCTGATGCCTTTATACCCGAATAACTGCCGCAATGACGTCGGGTGAAGTGCGACACCAGCCGAAGCCAGACCCAGACTTTGGAATCCGGCCGACCGAAGGGCTGCCTGACGACAGGGCAACCCATTTGTAAAGACTGCAGATGCATTCCTCTCGGACATCTACATTTATGGTAGGTACAAAACTGTACTGTCCTTGTCCAAGTCTTCCCAGATGCCTTCACCTTTGGCTTATGGTTCTGATGAACAATCCATTAGTCCTGAGCCTCCTTTTGAGGAATTGTCTTTTGGAGACATTATAGCCAGAGTGATGGAATACTAGTGTGATTCTTTTCTAGTTTGATATCCAGAAAAGATATCATGAGCTACTGCGGGTGGACACTCTTAAACCTTCTGCAGTACCTTTTGTGTTGGCTGCTTTGTTGGGCACCTTTATAGCTGCTTTCAAGTCTCCTGCTCCAAAGAAATTTGGCAGGTTCTATAAGGTTCCAGAGTATTGTCAATTCTTATTTGTGCCCTTCTGCTGACCCTAATGTGGTGTCAGTCTCCTCTGACAAGCCTCCCAAACTTTTACCCTCTTCCAAACGTATGCCTTCAGATAAGAATAATAGGGCAATGAAGAAGATTGGAAAGGTTTATACTGCTTCTACTTTGGCATTTTGGTTCACCAGTTACTGGACCCCACGTGACCAGATAAGCTCCAGCCTTGAAATCTCTGATTATGATCAATCATGCTTTCTCCAGGTCCTCTGAAGGTTTGCACGGACAACACCACAGTGACATTGTATGTCAACAAGCCGGGGGTGGTGGTGGACAAAGTCTTACCTTCTCTGCAGGCTGGCTCTTCAGGCCTGGGATCTGGCTATCACTTATCAGCCAACTCTTCAGGCAGTGTATATTTCTTCAGAGCACCATCTAGTGGCAGACTGAGCAGGTCCAAAACTCAGGGTCACAAATGGATGCTTCACAGAGACATGTTTCTGGATATAGTCCATCAGTGGGGGTATTCCTCAGGTAGATTTTTTTTGCCTCCCGTCTGAACAGGCAGCTCCTGCTTTTCTGTTCCAGAGTGCCATGCCATTTGGCATGGAGGACGAATGTCCATTCTTTTCCTTGGAAGGGGATGTTTCTCTATGCCTTCCCTCCTCTTCCTCCTACTTCCAGGAGTCCTGCAGAAGATTTAGCTGGACTCCCCAGAAATCTTGCTAGTGACTTCCTTTTGGCCAAGACAGCATTGGTTTCCCCTCTTAATGCATCTGACCAGGGGCAATCACCACAAGTTACCTCACTGATTGGTCCTCCTCACACAGGATAAGGGGTCTCTCATCCATCCTTATTTGTCCACTCTTTGACTCTGGGGGTGATGGGGTTTTGATCCCTTTTAGGCACCTCTTTTCTGAGGACGTGCTCAGGGTTTTTACAGGAAGCAAGAAGACCTGCAACCAGAAAGTCTTATTTGTCCAAATGAAAGAGATTTTCTGTCCGGTGCCATGGCCATAGCTAGAAGCCTTTTTCAGTGGGGGTCCCTCTAGTTCTCTTCTATTTATGCAAGTTGCACCAGTCTGGCTTGGCCTAGTCTTCTGTAAAGGCCCCTTTGTCACCTATTTCTGCCTGTCTGCCCTTGAATCCTACTTTAGATTCTCGCTTTGAAGTCAAACAGTTTCTTAAAGGTGTTCTGCATCTTAGGCCCCCAAGAAAGCCTTTTCCTCCTCCATGGTGCTTTAATTTTCAATTTAGAAAAATTGACCCAGGTTCCTTTTGAGCAGTTCAGTTTCTTTGCAGCATTGTACCTAGAAGACTGCCTTATTGCTTGCTCTTAGTTTTGCTGAGAGGGTTTCTGAGCTTCAGGCCCTTATGGCCATTCCTCCTTTTCAAGTTTGTTACAGGGACAAGGATGTCCCTTCAGGGTCCCTGTTGAATTGTCGACATCTTAGGTTGTCAAATGCTTAATCATCGACACCTAAGCATTGAACGCTTACAATAGCGAATGGCCACATCATCGAATTCTTTCCTCAGGAAAGAATTTCGTGGCCGTTATCTGGGATTTGCCCTTTCCTCAATGTAAGAGCAATCTCAGAGTTGGTATATTTAGTTGGGGGAGGGGGGTGAAGCCCTCACACTATGTTTGGGTGTGTTTGTTTATTTTGTTTACAGACGGCCACCCAAATTCTTTCCCAAGGAAAGAATTTGATGTGGCCATTCGCTGCTGTTAGCTTTCGACGCTTAGGTGTCGATGTTTTAAGATTCGACAACCTAAGCTGTAGTGTTATGATCTAGAGGCTCCCTTCATAGTAATCCTTTTATGCCCAAGCTTGTTAATGAGTTGTTATTGAATGAGGCAGAACAACTCCCTTCCTTTAGTCCTCCTCTTCAGTCTGCTGGTGAGAGTATAGGTTCATAGGTAGATACTAGGCTATCTGCCCTAGGGCATTTATAAGCCTAGCCAGAGTGTATTTGGCTTCCACCTCCCTATTAGATTAGCCTACTGTGCCTCTGTAAAGTAGGTCACAGAAGGTACCCTTTTAAGATTAGTTTACTGTGCCTCTGTCTAGCAGGGACACAGAAGAGATCCCAGGGGTGAATTTGCAATTTCCCATCCACGCATACAGATTTCGCTTGAGGGTCAGTGAGGGGCTATGTCTAACATGAATTGGGATTCTGTTCCAGAGTGAGGGGAGCCTCTGGGAAATGAATCTGTCCCTCCAGCATGTCCTATTTATTTTTGTGCTGAGGTTTAGGTCCCTGGAGCATGTAGCTCTTAAGGGACTTGGATTTTTTGAGGTGGAGCATGTCCATTAATTCTGGGTTTGACATGGCTTTGTACGTCCGGCATAGATTGCCTCTGAGTAGGCAGTAAGCAACTGAGTAGAGCTGGAGTTTCTTTAGTCGAGCTGCATAAGACATCTGTTTGTAGCCCATGATCCTCTTGGTGAGGTACTTTTGGGGTCTCTCCAGTTGCTGCAGGTGTCGGGTAAGGTACATCCCAAAAGGGGCATTGTATTCAATTATGGGCCTGATGAGTGACGAGTAGAGGGGCACAATGAACTGTCTTGATCTAGATGCTAACCCTTTCGTGATAAGGTGGGCTATATAGAAGGTCTTTCTAACCACTTTGGCAACGTGATTATCAAAGGAGAGATTACTATCTACGTTGGTCCCCAAATCTCTAATTGCTTCTTCCGTACTTAATGGATTGCCACCTATGTGGTAATTTGTGGGCACCTTGTTTTTCCCAAAGGGGATGACTATGCACTTTTTAGCATTTAGCTTGAGGCCGTGGCTCTGGCACCAAGCATCCGTCTCTGTGAGACCCTTTTGGAGGATGCTTGTGTCAGCTGGAGATTCGATTTTGGCCCCCAGTTTGCAGTCATCTGCAAACTTTGTCAGCCATAATCCCCCCCTCCCCCGTGTTAGCCAGAACCTCAAAGAAGTATATACCGAACAAGAGAGGTCCCAGAAGTGAGCCCTGTGGGACGCCACTTGTAACTGGTTTGGATTCGGACATGGCACCTGCGATTCTGACCATGTGGGTTCTATCTCTGAGCCAGTTTGCAACCCATCTTGTGATATAGGGATTGATATTTAAGCTGGTAAGCTTATTTATGATGCCCGAGTGGGGTATTGTGTTGAAGGCTTTTGCGAGGTCCAGGTAGGTTGTGTGGACTACCTTGCCCTCATCTATGGCTTTGGTAACTGTTTCAAAGAAATCAACTAGGTTTAAGAGGCAAGATCTGCCTTAACAAAGCCAAATTGGGTAGGGTCCAGTGTCTGGAGGCTCCCAATGTCTTTGTTTGAGTTCCATGATAATACGCTCCATAGCTTTACAGACCAGACTAGTCAGGCTTATGGGGCGATAGTTTCCGGGGTTCGTTGTGGCACCACCTTTGTGGAGTGGGACCACTGTAGCTGTACGCCATTCTTTGGGTACATATCCTGTAGTAAGGCTAAGTTTGAACAGTGACTTAATGTGTGGGTTCAGTTCTTCTTGGAGCTCGTGTAAGACACAGCCTGGGACGCCGTCCGGTCCCATAGATGCTGTGTTTTTTGCTTTGGAGAGGGCAGCTTTCACCTGTGCATCTGTGATGTCAGGGAGGTTACATTCAGCTGGGATAGGCATTTGCTGCTTTGGGGGGAAGGGGGGGAGAAGTTTGTGCTGAATCTGTCTGCCAGGATGTTGGCTATATCTGTAGGTTCAGTATATTTTGTACTGTTATGCAACAATTCAGAGTATATCTGGGAGTTTCCTCCCATGTTCCTGACATAACTAAAGAAGGCCTTGTGATTATCTTTAGTGTCTAGGGCAATTTTTCTTTCGAAACTGGCCTTTGATGATTTTATGAGGGATCGAAGTTTCTTGCTATTACTGATCAGAGATGCCTTCCCTTTTTGGGATTTTGCTCTGTCATGTAGCTTCCTCCTTCTGTTGTATAGCTTATTTATGGCCGGGATCCACCAGACCGGTCTCCTGTTTTTGGAGGACTGAGTCTTGGTTTTATTTGGGATAGCACGATCCATGCATTCCTGCAGGTGCTCATAGAATGCATTTGTAAAGGATTCTGTGGATTGGGCTGTATTATCCTCTGGCCCAGGGGCTTTGAAGGATTCCACCTCAGTCTTGAGAAGTGCAAAGTTGTTTTTTGAGAAATTCTTTACAGTGATTTCCTTGGCTGGGGGTGGGGACGGGATATGGATGTCCAGGGAAATTTGTTTATGGTCTGATCTTACCAATGAGGAGTTTACCTCTGGTGTGGAACATAAGAGTCCCCATGTTGGTGATGACCAGGTCCAATATGTTGTTCCGTCTTGTGGGAGTGGTGACCAGTTGTTCCATTGCGTTAGAGTTTATAAATTCAAGGAACCGTTGGGCGAGGGTGTTTGGGCTTGAGTAGTTTTCCCAGTCAATGTTTGGGTAGTTGAAGTCACCCAATAACATAGTGTCTGGAGAGACCTTCATATTCTCCAATGTTCTCAGGAATGCCAAGTGGGGTTCCTGTAATAGGGAGGGTGTTCTATAGCAGGCCACAAACTGAATTTGCATGGACAGTTCAGGTAGTATCTGGATAAAAGTCAGACCATTTGTAAGTCTGACCGGCTTTTTGTTTCGTTTCATCCCAGGACACTGGGTTTAGCGGTTTCTAACAGTCTTCTCCTGGATACCCGAGGCATTTCTTGTTGTTATTCTTTTTCATGGAAATGCCTGTCTACTTCAGTTAGAGCTCACTCTTCCTTTTCTGGTGCCTTCCTCAAGGGGTTGACCACCAGTTCCATCCTCAAAGCTGCTACTTGGCCTTCAGTGCATACCTTTACTAGGCATTATAAATTGGATACAGTTTCTAGGGCCAGAGCAGGTTTTGCTAGGACCATCCAGCATGGGTTTGCTGAGGGCTTTTCTCAGACTTCCACTCCTTTTTCTTGAACTTTAATCTCCCTAAGTAAGGTGAAGATTAATGCAACGGTGATATAGAAGGACACAGTACAGTTGTGTAAAATCTTACCGTAACAGTAGATGTCCTCCTCTTCACTGTTGCAGTATTTGGTCCCTCCCTTCAACTCCCTCCCCCTTTTTTCGTTGGGCTTTATTTTGGTTTTCCTGCTGGCTGAGGGTCTCCCTTTTCTATCTGCAGTTTCTCCTTCTGAATAGGCTTGGCTTTCCTTTTGTCTTTTGCAAAATGTTCTTTTCTGGGGCAATTCAGTTCTGGGTAACTGAGTCCATACTTCACCTTTATGCCCTACATCCTGTGCAGGGAGCATGTGTGTGATGTATGGTTCATACAAGAGATAAAGGTTTGGTATACTGGCCGGATAGAGATCCCTAAGGTGAAGAATACTACAGTAGTGAAGAGAAGGACATCTACTGTTATGGTAAGATTTTACACAACTGTACTTTTTATATAAACAAACTCCTGCAGGCTGTCTTTTTTCATAGCATGTCTGTTGTACTACGCCTTTTGTATACATCATAATTGTCTGTTTCTTGTGCTCAGAATGCACTGCAGGTTTTGAAGGCTATTTCTGTTGAGTGCAATAACTAGTGCACTTCAGACCACCTGTAGCTGTGATGTTTTGAAGTTTTCCTTAGTACAAATTCTAACGAGATCTGGTTGTACTTGGTGAAAATTGTGTTAAAGCTAAAACAATGCAATCCAGTGGTCCATTCATATAACTAGGGTTTTCCTGTTAGTGTTGCTAAGAGCCGGTCATCTCCACGTAGATGTTTCAAGTGTTGGGGGGAGTTAGACTTGCAGGTGGAAGCCATTTTCCTTAGTGAATAAAACTGAACCTGTGATTGGTGGAGAGCATTGGTGTGAGATGGTCATTAGCTGTATTGATTAACCAGGAAACATGACTAGGACATAAGTAACACAGAATAGTATGTCATTTGGCCTTTGGTCCTTGTAAACTACTCACTAGAGTCATGACAATTGTTTTAGTAATGCAAGTTTGTTTTCCAAGCAAAGTTCCATCCAAAACCACACCTGGAGAATTGTCCTATAATAAGGACTTATAACCATTTAAAGCATATAAGGCTTTAATATGATCTTGTTTGATTCAAGGCTTGACCTTAGAATATAAAAATTATGAGGAAGCTCTTAACTTTGCAACTTTAGTAGGAATTATCACAAGGAAAGCTAATTGTCAGGTTATTTTTAGAGCAAATTAGATTGGTCAGGAAAATACTGTCTTCAGTAAGATAAATTAAATGTACACAACATGGGAAAATAATCTGAATCTATCACTTGACTGTTCAACTGTTTGTTTTGACCTGTCTGTACAATCCTTACAATCTTGCATATTTCATTTTGATTAAATATTGACACAAATCTCAACCTGACGGAACCGTTTGAATTGTTCAGTCTGATATTGGAGGCTGAAAAAGATCTACATGTGGACTATCAGTCCAGATAATATTTAAAGTAGTAACAGACCACTGTATGCCTAAACATAGTACTTGGTGTATTTGGATTTTTACATGGGCTAAAAGTAACAGGATTGATTCATAAATGTGAATCTTCCTGACTACACCCCCCCCACACACACACACACACACACGCAGCACACCCATAGAAGACATGCCTTAGACAAGGGCCGCACATTACCCTTATGTTTGGATACCTTGTGGTGTCTTTCATGCGTCTTCCTGTTCAGGTAGGTCAGCATGGGTACAGTACAATGTTTAATGTTTTTAGTCTGAAATGTCTGTGATTCAGCTGAGGTCACGTCCACGACTGTCATGTCATTTTATTGGATACAGTAAAGTGACCAAAGAGTGTAGCGTTGTTAGAGGTTACAATATTTTGAGTTTGCATGATGATGTTTTATGTTGATAACAGACTGCCTGTACTTCCACCTCTGACTCCTAACATCAGTACACTTTGCAGTCCCATTCACCCCCACTTTCCTTATGTTGCTGTGCTTGGTAGTCTGTGCCCCCCCCCCCCTGACTCCTAATATCAGTACACTTTGCAGTCCCATTCACCCCCACTTACCTTATGCTGCTGTGCTTCGTAGTCCGTGCTCCCCCTGACTCCTAACATCATTATACTTTGCAGTCCCATTCACCCCCACTTACCTTGTGCTGCTGTGCTTTGGTAATCCCTCTACCAGATGCTCCAGCAGAGGATTCTGCATTGTATTACTACATTTTTTACAAGTACATCTGATGTCACTCAGCCATCCTCTGCTAGGTGACACATCTTGTGCCTTGGGACAGTGAGGACTTAATTTTGTTTTTATTTGCAGCTTGTCTGTAATTGAATGTCCATAAATGTCAAGCACACTGACTTGCATACCTGTGTGCTTCACATGGTTTTGAATCATGGAGTTTTCTAAGGTGCTCAGTTTACATAAATACTTTGCCTGGACTCTTGCAGGACTGCATTGTGTACGCACCTCTGAGATGGAGTAAAGGGTCCTTTATTTATCATGCAGGGCTGTAGAATGTGATTTTCATCATGTACCAGCACACTGCATTTTATATGATGTTTATATATACCCTTCTACATTAGTAAAAATATACTGTCCCATGCTGTAACCCCTTATTTTATTGATATTCTATTATCTTGAATGCCTTAACTGTTTGTGAGGCAAAGTAACAAAGGAAAATGAGGTATTTATAAATATCCGCCGTAGTTTTATGATGTACCATCATGGGTGCCCTGAGCAAACACATATAAAAGATATTAAGGTGGGATTTTCTTTCATTAAGAATTTTTCTCATCTGGATAAATCGATGAATTAAAGTAATACAGAAGTTTAGAAACTGTGAACCATCAACTCTTCTGTCACAATTGGCTGTCCCTAATAAAAAAACAGGCTAGTCAGGTCAAAGGCTTACAACCAGGCATCTATCATGGTTTTCTTGTGGCCCTAACTCCGCTCCCCTGTTGACTGATGTGAGAGTCTGCTATGCCTTCTGCTGTGGATGCCAGCTCTACTGCACATGCCCCATAAAGGGCAGAGTGTGGATGTGGCTTTGTGAGGCCAAGTGTGTATCTCCAGCCCATACTGTGCATACTGTGCACCCCTCCCTCTTTCTTTCTCTCTGACCAATAGGTGCTGCCATTACAGTGCCCCATGATGAGTGACGAGTGAACTAATGTCAGCCATGCAGTTCCAAGTTCCCTTGTCTGCTTCTGTCCTTTGAATTGCTAGCTGGTCTTCGATTGCCTGGTTTGCAGTCAGGACTTCATTCCTCTGTGCCATGAAGCTGATCCATAAATTAATGAAAGGTGCTGGGTTTTGCCACATGCATTCCTAATCTGGCTGATCTCAGATGCATCACCCATCCCCGTTTTAATTCCATAGTTTCAAGAGGAGTGACATCTGTCAATTTTCTTTTCTTTTTGTCTTCTTCCACGTCCTTAGTAATGGAAGGTTCTGCACCAGGAAAAATTGTTCACTAGTGTCAAAAAATGTACTCCGTTGCCAACACCGCTCACTTGTATTTTGGTCATGTTTCCAAGATGTTACACAGAGAAGTTGTGTCCCACCAGTACAAAAAGTGTGAAAGAAATGTAAATGTGAACACAAAGACAGTAGAACAGATTCACTTAAGGTGATTATACACCCTGCACTATAATAAGTTTCTACAAATGTAAGCCATGGCATAGACACATTTCCAGTAATACAGAAAGTAATGAATTGTTAGGCAAAGCACAAGAGGATGGGTGAGAATCCCTGTTGTGTAACAGAGCAGTCTGCACTATGGGACTCTGATCTGCTGTAGACCTCAGAAGATATTTTAGGCTATCTACTGCATGAATACACGTCTCCATTCCTTGATGGCAGGTACCCTCTTTTCCATGTTCTGACCAGCTGAGCCAAATGCATTATGTGGCAAGATTCATATAGCATAACTATGCACAATGCAGTCCATACTTACCACGAGTGTATAGTAATCCATGTCTGGGGGTCACTATAACTTCCTTTCTTGTATTGCTCATTAGTTAGGATTGCTCCCTCCAATGTCTTGAAAAGTGGAATAGACACTTACTTTCTGGGGTCTTCTCTCATACCTCTGATAGTGTTACACTGGGTCACAACCCTTCCACCTCCCATTTATACAGCAGTGTGTAGGCTGTTGTCCACGAGTATACCCCATTCTGGCTCAGTTTCTTCATTCATTTGCTGTCTGTGTAGAGTATTGTTTTATACAATATATGTGTAGTATCTGTACATTCTTGTTTGTATAGAGTGTCGTCTTTCCCTACATGGCCAAGGTTGTGACTGAAAAAGGTCAAGGGGCTCTCGGACTAGTTGACTTATCCAGTTAAGACCTGTTAAGTAAATAATTGTAGTGATAATGGTGCTGTGTTGAGCCATTGTGATATCCTATGATTAAACATGACATACAACAGTGATAAATAGATATAATTGCAGTCATATTGGTGCTGTGTTGAACTGTTGTGATATCCCATGATTAAACATAACGTACAACAGTGATGAATAGATCTAACAATTGCGGTGATATTGGTGCTGTGTTGAATCGTTATGATATCCCATGATTAAATGTGACGTACAAGATCGATGAATAGATATTCTAGTTGTGCAGCGTCCTACTGTGTAGTATGTAGACTACCTGGTTGCCATGGTGCCATATGCTTGGCATATACCATGCCATTATGCAGAAGGGTATAGGGCAGATTCTTATGGTATGCTGAATCCCCTGCATTTTAATGTATGACCATTTTGTTTTTTCCACTATTTGCAAAGTGCAGTGTGTTGGAGAGGGTCTATTCTCATGCTGGGGTCACAGCAATACATATTGTGCATGAGAAATATGGTGAGTATCCAGTCGCTGTACTAGGTTGCTCAAATGTGCATGAATTGGGCATGTGTGTATGAGACAGTAGCATGCTCATTTTACTGCTGTACAATCTCATTGTTGCATGGTGAACATCTATAGAAGCACCTTATGCCACACTTCTGTATGTGGTTGTTTTGGCATAATGACCATTATGACTTGCACTGCCCTCTTGTAGTACTGCTGTGTTGTGCATATTCGTGTAAGGGGGGCACATTTATTGTATTGTGTACCTTAATGAGTCCCACCCATTATCCCAAAGTTTACATTTCCACAACAGCAAGGCACACAGAACCAGAGAGCCTTTCACTTATGGCTGAGTACAGTAAATGGGTTCTCTCCTAAAATAAAACCGTTTCTAGCTGCCTAACAAGAACACATTTTTAGATCTGGGAAGTAATTTTTTTTCTCTTCTGAATTACTGAAGTAGTAGTTGAGCCTTTTTGACAAGTTCTAGTCATGTTCCCTTTTCTGTCACAACAACCACAAACTCCAAATGCTTTGAATTGTAAGGCATGACAGTGTTTTGTATTCTTCTATTTGTTCAAGTAGAACAACATCCTAATATAAGAACAGCTTTTCACAAAATGTTTTTATACAGTTCATTATTAAATTAGACTGCACACTCTGCACCCTAATGTATGGTTTCTGCTATAAAGCACCTACGACCAGTGATATTGACACATTTCGGATGCTGTTAAAGATACTCCATTAAGTTGGTCAGTTGGTTGATTCTTTCTAGGCACATTATAATTTAAAATACATCATGAAGGAATGCTGCATAGTGTAGAAAACAAGCAGGTAAATAAAGTTATGAATACAGTTAGGAAATGCTAAGAGTTTGTGACCTCTTAAAGCAGCCTGTTGTAGATCTGTCTTGAAGCTTGACAGGGCAGCGAGTTTCACTGGGTGGGATGGGAGACCTGATATGAAAAATGGCAATGGCTGAAGGTATTGAAATGCATTATGGGAACCATCAACAGCTGCTAGTGAGCTCAGCTCAGCAGAAGACTTACTGAGACTGCTCTATGACACTGCTATCCCCTAAAATCAAAGTAAGTTGGAACATCAATTTGAAAGAAAGCAGCTTCGGTGCTTATTATAAAACAATGAGTAACCAGAATGATGGCCAGTCCCTACAAGACAATTTATGGAAATTTGTGCAAGATAAAGCAGAGATGATAAAAATGCTGAGTATGTGGTTTGTTTTAATTACTGAAGAAAATAAGCAACCCTGTGCAGGTGCAAGTTCTGCTGATACATGCTGACACGCTGTCTGATTCAAGGATGCTACAGCATACCTACTGACATGCTGTCTAATTCAAGGATGCTACAGCGTACCTACTGACACACTGCCTGATTCAAGGATGCTGCAGTGTACCTGCTGACACGCTGTCTGATTCATGGATGCTGCAGTGTACCTGCTGACACGCTGTCTGATTCAAGGATGCTGCAGCGTACCTGCAGACACGCTGTCTGATTCAAGGATGCTACAGCATACCTGCTGACATGCTCTCTGATTCAAGCATGCCACAGCGTACCTGCAGAACAGTAAGAATGTAGGCCAGCCTTTGTACATACAGCCACAAGCCACCTGAGATCCGAAATGAAGGGAAACTTAACTCTCAGTAGGGGGGCATAGAAACCTCTAAATTAGCCTAAGGCCTTACTTAGATAGTGGGGGTTGCATAAATCAAAACAAAGTGAAGGTGCCATCAGGAGACTTAAAATGTTATGAGAAATGAATTAAAGAAATGGGTTGTACATAAAAGGCTATTTACCTAAGTAATGCTTGCTGCAGCCAGGCAAACACACAACAGACCGAACAGAAAACATAATCGTTTACAGTGCAGCCCATAGTCTTTAATGTCCTTTTTGTGAGAATGTCCAAATGTGCATTCATGAGAATATCCTTTTAAGGATATGACTTGGCTGCAAATCTCTGCAGTAAAACAAAATGGCATTTACATGTATGAACAGATCACAACTCTGCTGCCTTTTCCCATTTTATATGGATTTGGTTTTTGTTTTTACTATAGGGAGACACCTTTGGGGGAAGTTAAATGTTAACTGTATTCCAGATTCTGTGACACAAGTGAGTGGGTTCTTCCTTCCAGACAGAAGCCTTGAAAATAAACCAGGAAATATAGTTGCTGCACCCAGCAGAAAAAAGGCATTGTCTTCCTAGTGCTAAAGAGATTGTGTAATTCTGTTTTTAAACAAAGGCACTAGGATTGATGGATGCCTGGTTACTGCAGCTGGCAGGGCTAAGTAAACATGCTTTCTCTTTCTTTTCCTTTACCCAGGGGTGTGGTACTCTTGCCTTTTGAGGAAAGAGTTGAAGGTAGCAGTGGTAGGGTTATCATGCACCAAAATTCCATTGGAGGATTGTAAGATGCTAAGACAACGTGAAAGGCATGAGGAATCCTTGTGAAGGCATGAGGTTTGACAAAGATTAACAGACAGTTCTGCCGCAAAAGGTCTGTTTTTTTGTGATTATAGTACAATTTTTATTAATTTTATTCTAAAGTCAAGTGTTGCACATAAAATGAGATTCTGCAGTTTCCCTGCATAATTTAAGATTGTTTGTGAAGCTATGCATTATTTCTTTAGCTATTTATAGCAGTATCTGTTATGTCACAGGGTATCTCCTGACTGAGGCAGACATTGAGTAGGGGAGGGGTAGCTACAGTTAAGCCGTTTACAACATTAAAAACCAAATTAATAGGGTCAGTAGTAGTCTACTTAGGAGTTTGAAACTAGGTACTAATTTCCCAGGAGCACTAAGTGAGTCTAATTTTGTGGTAACAGTCACAGATAATGGAAAAGTATTGTGTGATAGCTCAGCTGATATACCAGCCTGAGACACTGAGGAACTGCTTAGAACTGCAAATTAAAATGTTGAACGTAATCAAGTAACTTATCTCTTTATGCCAGAAATTTCAAAACTGCTGTAAACATCTTTTTAAGGGATTGATGGGAATAAAATTCAAAGGGAGTCACTGAAGAAAGTAAACATCCCCTGTTTTTGAAGATCCTGAAAGAGAGTAGTAATTGAAAGTGCAAACTTTGTAAGTCAGTGGAGTGCCAAAACAACAACTTTAATGGCTTTACTGTGTCACACAGACCATCAAAAGATGCGAGTTTCTTTGTAAATCAAAATCACATTAAGTGCGATAGCTTCCTCAGACTACCTTGTGGTGTAACAAGTGATAAAAATAATACAATCGAATTAAAAGGAAACCGAGACATTAGCACTACATACGTCAAGCTATGTTGAATATTTTTTTTCTGGGTGGAGTTGTATTTTACGAAACCCAGATAAGGCATTCACATTAATCCTTTGAGGAAAATTTCTAAAACTGAAGTCTTTATGTACTGTGTTTAGTGGTTTTAGAATAATGTCGAGAGGAGGAAATAGCTGAGTGCAGGGAATGGCCGTGGCTTTGTATTACACTTGGAGTCGGGAGACGAACCAGCATTGACATCACACAGCACCAAAGATGTAATGCCAGAGAACATGCTGATAAGATGAGTGGGGGAAGGCACAGACCACTGAAGGTAGCTGATTGGAGAGACATAGTGCATGTTACAGCATCAGTACTTTGGGCAGTATGAAACTCAACTGGTATAATTTACTTATTCCACCTTGGTTAAATAGTTCCCGTGACATTAGTCATACCTGGGTCATGGTGAGGGTTCATTCCTCTGCAGCACTGGGATGGATCAAATTGTGTCCTTTTTGGTCCTCAATTGTGTTTTGAATCAGTAGTACCCGCATGCTCTTTAAATTCCTTTGAGACCCTTCAAAAGTTTCCATCATAACCCCTCGCCGAATGCACATTAAGCTGTACAAGTTACTTTTTGTGTATCATATTCTGCAGCTACTGGATACGTTTAGTATGTTCTGCAACTACTGGATACGTTTAGTATGTTCTGCAGCTACTGGATACGTTTAGTATGTTCTGCAGCTAGTGGATACGTTTAGTATGTTCTGCAGCTAGTGGATACGTTTAGTATGTTCTGCAGCTAGTGGATACGTTTAGTATGTTCTGCAGCTAGTGGATATGTTTAGTATGTTCTGCAGCTATTGGATACGTTTAGTATGTTCTGCAGCTAGTGGATACGTTTAGTATGTTCTGCAGCTAGTGGATACGTTTAGTATGTTCTGCAGCTAGTGGATACGTTTAGTATGTTCTGCAGCTAGTGGATACGTTTAGTATGTTCTGCAGCTAGTGGATACGTTTAGTATGTTCTGCAGCTAGTGGATACGTTTAGTTGCTGTTATCTGAACTGCCTTTGTCATGTCAATATCCTTGTTAAAAAAAAAAATTCTATAGAACTGTATACATTAGTCAGGACAGTGGGGCCGTAATTGTCATTTAGAAGGATAGTAATTTCTTGTTTTCAACTTACCTTGCCTTTTCTTGGGCTTATCCACCTAGCCTTTCTTGCTTCTCTGTTACAGTGCATGCCTGCATGGTTAGTATTATGTCATCTGATATAGTTACCGCCAAACCACTTTTGTTCTTCCTGCACCCCCCCCCCCCCACCTCAAGCTTTGTATGGCTTTCCTGGGATTTTCCTACCTATATACAGTGTTTTTCACTGCATTGAACTTTACCATGTTTTAGACCATTCTTGCTGTCCAGAGATGTCTGCTGTCATTCTTTCTACACCTTCTCGTATATAAAACATGTTCCATAACATTGTTTGAGCCTTGTAAAGAGAACCATGTTAAGTTTTGTGATACGTGAATGTAGAGGCACATGTCATAGCCATATTTTTTATAGCTGGCCTTACTTTAAAGCACATTTATTCATTTATTTTTGTTGACCAGGATGGTTCCCTTTTTTTCAGAGGTGGCCGTAGGAGAAGAGCTCCAAAAAATGCATACAGTGATCTAATGCAGAGGTGGAGGAGATCTGGTATAGGACTTCGTCTGCTGTTTCAATATTGTTAATTGGGGGGAAGAGTATAGGGCTGTTACAGACATTATTTATTTATTTTTTTACTGTTAAGCTTTGTTAAACTGGGGAATGAATTTGTAATGGTGAATCATTTTAAAGGCATTTCTATAAACAAAAAATTACTACTCCTTCAACCCGTTTCATTTTGTCTGTCCATTCTTAGGATGTTGTAGCTTAGTAGGAAAATTTGTCTTTTGTATCTGGGTTTAGCCATCTTTCTGTAGTAACTAATATATCTGAGGAGCACAGGGCAACGTCTGCATGTATATATGGCACTGCGCTGATATCTTTTTAAGGTTCTTATTAAAGAACAGTAAGACGTATGTACTTTTTGGGGAGAGAATGGAGATGTTTGTATTTTTGTGGAGCAGTTGAGTCCTTTGTGTGATTTGGAGGACCAGAGTTTGGGTTGATGTTGCCACTTGGTTTCAGTTTTGATATAAAGTACTTTTTCAGAGGGGGACATTTGTATTTGATGTTGTTTAAGTCAGATTTTCTTAATAAGAAATCAATGTTTAGACAGATTGTGACATAATGGTTTAGGACTGGGCGTTACTAAGAGAGAAGGTGTTTACAGGAGGAGGTTACTTTTGTAACCATTGGGGTAAGAAGTAGTAGTAGTATTAAAGCTAAAAAAGGAGTATAGTGAATAAAAGAGATGAGAGAATGGATGTACGGGGTATGATCCGAGTTGAAGTGTGATGAAAGGTTTTGTGAGAGGTGAGGAGGATTTGTACGATTTTGTGATGAGTTGGGATTGTACTGTTTTATATACAGGATGTTATGTGGTGAGCGAAGATTTAGAGCAAAGGTTCTGTGAGAAGAGCTGTGTTTGTTTTGAATGTGCTAAGGTGGGGGAGTGGGGTAAGGTAGACAGGTGAAAGGGAGACAGGATAACAGTGGTTTATGTAGGTGATGTCAAGATGTACAATTATATTAAGGAAGGAAGGAATTGTGTGTCAGAATTAGGTGGAGAAAACTTGTTTATATGAGGATTTGTGGATGAAGCAAGGAAAAAGAGATGCAGTATAACTGTAGGATAAACAGAAGGCGTACACGGGGAATGAAGAGAGATGCAGTACAGATGTAGGACATACAGAAGGTCTACACTGGGAATGAAGAGAGATGCAGTGCAGATGTAGGACATACAGAAGGTCTACACTGGGAATGAAGAGACATGCAGTACGAACAGAAGGCATACACGGGGAATGAATACACGGGTAATGAAGAGACATGCAGTACGAACAGAAGGCATACACGGGGAATGAATACACGGGGAATGAAGAGACATGCAGTACGAACAGAAGGCGTATACGGGGAATGAAGAGAGATGCAGTACGAACAGAAGGCATACACGGGGAATGAAGAGAGATGCAGTACAGATGTAGGACATACAGAAGGCATACACGGGGAATGAAGAGACATGCAGTACGAACAGAAGGCATACACAGGGAATGAAGAGAGATGCAGTACAGATGTAGGACATACAGAAGGCATACACGGGGAATGAAGAGACATGCAGTACGAACAGAAGGCATACATGGGGAATGAAGAGAGATGCAGTACGAACAGAAGGCATACACGGGGAATGAAGAGACATGCAGTACGAACAGAAGGCATACACGGGGAATGAAGAGAGATGCAGTACGAACAGAAGGCATACACGGGGAATGAAGAGACATGCAGTACGAACAGAAGGCATACACGGGGAATGAAGAGAGATGCAGTACGAACAGAAGGCATACACGGGGAATGAAGAGACATGCAGTACGAACAGAAGGCATACACGGGGAATGAAGAGAGATGCAGTACAGATGTAGGACATACAGAAGGCATACACGGGGAATGAAGAGACATGCAGTACGAACAGAAGGCATACACGGGGAATGAAGAGAGATGCAGTACGAACAGAAGGCATACACGGGGAATGAAGAGACATGCAGTACAGATGTAGGACATACAGAAGGTCTACACTGGAAATGAAGAGAGACGCAGTGCAGATGTAGGACATACAGAAGGCATACACGGGGAATGAAGAGACATGCAGTACGAACAGAAGGCATACACGGGGAATGAATACACAGGGAATGAAGAGACATGCAGTACGAACAGAAGGCATACACGGGGAATGAAGAGAGATGCAGTACGAACAGAAGGCATACACGAGGAATGAAGAGAGATGCAGTACGAACAGGAGGCATACACGGGGAATGAAGAGAGATGCAGTACGAACAGAAGGCATACGTGGGGAATGAAGAGAGATGCAGTAGAGATGTAGGACAGACAGAAGGTCTACACTGGGAATGAAGAGAGATGCAGTGCAGATGTAGGACATACAGAAGGTCTTAAGAGAGATGCAGCACAGATGTAGTACAAACAGAATGCGTATGTGGGGAATGAAGAGACATGCAATACAGATGTAGTACAAACAGAAGACGTACGTGGGGAATGAAGAGAGATACAGTGCAGATGTAGTACAAACAGAAGGCGTATGTGGGGAATGAAGAGAGATACAGTGCAGATGTAGGACTTACAGAAGGTCTACACTGGGAATGAAGAGAGATGCAGTACAGATATAGTACAAACAGAAGACGTACATGGGGAATGAAGAGACATGCAATACAGATGTAGTACAAACAGAAGGCATATTTGGGGAATGACAGTTTGCCTGACTTATGCCAGTGGGGTTGGATTAAGGTGTTAATGCGTGGGACATTGTGTGATGATGGGGGGTAGTGTAGTATATAGTAATATTCAGGAAGTTTGACTGCTGAGCGGTGTGCTTGTCGTTGGTTGGTGTTTTGTCGGGTTGAGTTAAGTAAGTTTAAATGTTGTGCAAGTAGGAGTGACTGGGAATTAGTGGGCGGCCACGGTGGTGCAGTGTTGGCATTGCTGCCTCACAGCAAGAGGTTCTCTGGTTCGATCCTCGGCTGGTGTACCTTCTGTGCGGAGTCTGCATGTCCTCCCTGTGGTCGTGTGGATTTCCTCCGGGTGCTCCGGTTTCCTCCCACATCCCAAAGACATGCTGCAGGTGGATTGGACACTCTAAATTGGCCCTAGGTGTGAGTGTGTGCGTGTGTGTGCCTTCTGTGGAAGGTTGGGCGTCGGACTGGCAACTCGACACCATAAAACTCCACTGCCAATCATGAGCGGATAAGGTGATCCTCTATGGTGACCCCTAACCGGGAAAAGCCGAAAGAAGAAGAAGAGTGGGACCTACCAAAGTAGGGTGGTGTGTGAGTTCAGAAACAATCTGTGAATTAAGAGCTGCAAGGGGAGTGACCAGGTGAGTGAAGGAAACCACTGTGTTTTATTTTACTTATTCTACTAGAGGAAGTAAGCTCTCCTGAGTGGAGAAAAACTGATGGGCAGCCTGAGTAATGTATTCAGACAAGATGTAAAAGAGTTAACACTCTTACAGATTCAACAAGGATGGCAGTGGTATAGCACACACACTGAGCTATTGTACCAGAATTACCTTGGATATATTAAATCCCTAAACTGGGATAGTGCGGACCAGTACTATAAACAAGACTGTCATGGCTGTTACTGTTTTGGCGTCAGTAACCTCTAGGGGCTTCTAGATGTTACAAAAAAAAATGAGGCAATGAAAAACCTGAATGTAATTGCCTTTGGGGAAATGTGTGACATGTGATCAGCTGTGTATTGTACTGTATTATGCAATTAACAGTTAAAACTATGTTGCTGATTTTACATACATGGACACTTTGTTTGGAGAAAATCATATTGCTAGGACAACTGGTTAACATTTGTGCTTATAGTGTGCAAGTGTGTTTTTCGGTGATTGGCATAATGTAGTGTGAATAATGACACGTAAACTGTTACTTTTTAAGGGACAGATTCTACAAAATAACTAAGTAAATTAATTGTATAAAGAAAAAAAGTTATGATTGTAGAGTATAATACAGAGTGATGTCCTTCCTTATTGTTGCAGTATTCTGTACTCTTGGAATATCCTGCTAAGGATAGCCTAATGTCCGGCTAGCACACCAAAGCCTTTACAGCTTCTGGGCATTGTACGTCAGACATATGTCCTACATGCAAGGGGTAAGGTGCATACGTGACTTTACGGACACCTAATCCTCAGAACTGAAGTGCCCCAGGAGAACCAGGGCAACCTCAGGGAAACCATAATGTGCCCATTTAGGAAGGGAGTCGGCAGGCGATAAGGATGGATTAGGGACTCCTCAGCCAGAAGCAGAGTAGCAGAAAACAATGGGGGGCTGGGGGGGGGGGCAGAATCCTGCAACAGTGAGAAGTAGGACACCTGCTGTTATGGTAAGATCTTACACAGTAAGTAATACAGAACAGGAGGGAGGGATAGAATCCTGCAACAATGAGAAGTAGGACATCTGCTGTTATGGTAAGATCTTACACAGTAAGTAATACAGGACAGGAGGGAGGGACAGAATCCTGCAACGGTGAGAAGTAGGACATCTGATGTTATGGTAAGATCTTACACAGAAAGTAATACAGGACAGGAGGGAGGGAGGGATAGAATCCTGCAACAGTGAGAAGTAGGACATCTGCTGTTATGGTAAGCTCTTACACAGTAAGTAATACAGGACAGGAGGAGGGACAGAATCCTGCAACAGTGAGAAGTAGGACATCTGCTGTTATGGTAAGATTTTGCACTTTTCAGGTGAATGATGCTGTTAAAATCGTATGGCCTGGAATGAGAGTGAGAGAATTGATTTTACTGCATAGCCCACCGCACCCTGTACACTTGCACACAACCACCCCAGCAAGACTGCTTTTGGAGAAAAGTGATTTGTCAGCTAACTGCCCTGTGCTGTTTGCAGACATGCTAGGTTAGCTTTCCACTTGCAGATTTTGCCAAAAAAATAAACAGTAACAGTATAAATATGTAAAATCTCTGATGAGGTACTGTATGCACACACGTAACATACAGTTACATCCAAATTTCTCATTATCTGAGTAAGAGAGTTTAAAGTCTGTAATACAGCTACATTCTACAGTTAGACCACACACTTGCAATTACAGTAAACCCTGGAACGTTCTCTTCCAGTTTTACAATACTGGATTGTTATTCTGTAGTTCAGCCCCAACAACCCAACACCATAATTTATTATTCAACCATACTAGCTGTCTTCTACAGTATCTTGGGTCAGAAATCCTGTTGCAGTACTTTCCTAGTTCAGATAGTGTGTTAACGACTAGGTTAAGTTGTATTACTTATTTTCACACACACACATTTACTTTGAGGAGCACACAGCTGATAACGTGTTCACAGACCTGATGGGGAAGGCAACTGATTTAAAAATGGTGCCACTGATGTGATTACATGATTAACTGGGAAAAAGTTTTTTTTTTTTTTTTTTTTTTTTTTTTTAATGGGCTTCTGGGAGGAAGGTAGTCACTTTGCATTCAGTTACTCTTGCAGGGTGTTGTAAGTACAGAAACAAGTTTAACAGTCATGTACGACAGACTGAGTCCCAAGTATCGACATGATCCTTACTGTAGTGGTTGTCTGCAAGCTCTGTCCATCTGCTGTTTCCATAACTTGGAGCTCACAACAGTGGGAAGCCATTTCATTTTAGTGGTGCCAAGATCCAATGATCAAGGAAATCTTTTCCCTGAATTGATGCTAGGAACCAGTATGGAGATGGCAGGCGTGGAAGGGAAGTGCTTGTATGTCATACTGTCACTTAATTACCAGAGAGTGACACAGCAACACAAACAGCATCTGCTCTGGACAGTTGCACACATGACTGCATGTATGGAATCTCAGCATGTCCGACTTAATCTCAAGGTTAATATGGGCTACAGTTGCACTGTAACAGAAGTTACTGACTTTGGTTCTTTTTTGGGGTCTCTGTTTCAAGTTGTCTTAGCAAGGTAACTACTTAATTACATCAGGGGGCTGAATAATTAATTAAGGATGAATAACAACCCAAGTGGCAAAAGGAAAGTGATTCTTTCAAGGGGGGTGACTTAAAACCAAGAGGCTTCCATTCAAGATTAAGTGATAGTGAAGTTTTTTTTTATGGTTGGTCTATACTTAATATCTCAAGTATTGAGATTGTATCACGTTTATTCTTTCTTTTAGCACACTGGAGTACTGTTTTTATTCATCCAGTGGATCTTGTCCCTTGATATAAAGCATAAACACTCCATTCTGACAGAATGACTTATTGTTCCTTATTTTGGGACACCTGTTTAGTGCTGTGTCCTATGTCTGTATTTATTGTACCAGCCTTGGGTCTGTTCTGAATGTGAGACAATGAAATCTCATGCAAGATCCCGTTTTGGGATAACTCCATTTGGGCAGTTTTCATTTACTATGGAAATGCTTTCTGTTGGATCTTTCTGTATGTGGCCAAGTTTTCAGGAAAAAAAAGTTGAAACATGATGGCTGTGCTTCACATTTAGAAGTATTTCATCCAACAGAGTAATATTGTCTACAACAGAATGTAATGGGATACTTTGGTGCTGTTATGACTTATGATTGTTAGTTGGATTATGGAGATAAGCTCCTGCGTTCTGATGTAGTTCCCAGCGGTTGTCAGATGATTCTTGATGTTAGGTTGTCTAAGGTTTTGAAAGAGTTGCAGTGTAGCTGGCCAACGTTGCATTGAATGCCACGGCTTGTGCATTCTCTAAGCAGTAAGGTTATGGTGTTTTACCATACACTGTAAAATGTTACAGACACTGCATGTAATCTCAGATGCAAGGCCTCTTTCCATGCTGCTGGTGAGCAGGGTACAAGACTAAACCCAGGACACTGGGGGCTTGCTGAGGCATTGCAGAGTATGTGAATGGTTGTCTTCCTTGGGTGGGGAGTGCTTTGGAGTACACTTGCTCTGTGAGAGGAAGTCTACCCATGTCACAGAAGGTTCATGTAGGCCAACTATGTCATGAAAACCTGTAGGGGTCTATGCTTAGTCCAGTGGTTTTTATGCATGGGTAGGCTTTTTGGTGGTGGTAACAAAACAAAATGAGATGCCCCAGACATATTGAGGGAGCAAATACAATAAAGTTTCCATTCATTGGGTCCTGTAAGTGGCAAGTAAAATGGAATGGTAAGCCGTATAGACTGGAAGGCAAGACAGATGCTGTGCATTCCTGATGGAAGCAACCTGCCAGGAACATAAATGTAAAAGGCGATACTTGGACATTACATGATATAATGAAGCAGTTTTAAGTAGGCAGTAAGGATTATTATTGTCTTGTTTAAATCCTTTTGTGTTTGTTTATCTTATTAACCATTAATTTATTAACAGACTTGATGGCAGAGAGGGAAAATTAAACTATAATACTGTCATTCATGAATTTTGGCATCCTGCCAACAACTTTGTGCTTTTTTCTGTAAGGGTAAACATTTATGAAAAGAAAAAAAAATGATGCTTGTTTTGTCAGATGCCACGAGTTCTTGTCTTGTTACAATGTTGTAACAGAAAACATTTCTAGACATGTTTTTGAAACTTGCAGTTTGGTCTGACACTGCATACTGTGCCAGCATTCCTGATATTAATGTGTTTTCCAAAAGTAATGGAATCAGTTGTGCATAAAATACATTTTATTCCACAGTAGCATAGTACATACTGTGATGTGAGACCTGCCAAGTACACTGCCTTTTTTGCACCAAAATTTTTTTGCAACAGCTGTGAATAGAAGTGAAGTGTGGCAATGCCTGTCTGCCTTCAGTGGTCATTTGAAAAGCAACAGAGTGTAATTTGTGTATTTTCTCTGTTTTTTGTTCCTTGCATTTCTTACCACAGACGTGCACACACAAGAAGTCCAGGCACCTCTTTCCCAGCATTGTACTGGTGATGCGTTCTAGCTTGATCATAACCAAGATGGAGCCAGTAGGGAGATGCCTGTTGAAGAGATGTACTCGATCCTTCATGAAGGATGGTACACATGGCTCAGAGGTGCTGTTCGACATGTAGGAGAACGTACCTGGGAATAGGTGTTCTGCAGTTGGTTTCATTGTGCAGAGCAAAGTTTTCCCAATTTGCTTAAGGGTCCAGGTGCTAGAAGACATTATGGCGGGGGTTAAAATTGAACCGGGGGCTGAAGACTCTGTAGCACCGACCCTGCTGTCCCTTAGTTTATTTCCATCCTGTTACAGCCCAGTGTCACACATACTAATTCTTTCTTCTTTTTTTCTCTCTCTTTCGCCAACCTTTTCCTCTAGCTTTTTAATACGTCCAGTTGGCCAAGACTGCATGCTAATAACTAGGGACTTCTAGGCTTTCAGAAACTGTGGGATTCTGGATGCTCTGAGGTGCATTTTAGAGCCCCCCCCCCCCCCCCAGCATTTTGATCCAGTGGTTGGCTGAACAAAACCTCCTGAGTCAGGAAAGAAATTCAGTATTATTTCGAGAAGAAATAATTTGTATCAAAGGCTTAATGTTCAAAGCTGACAGTGGTAGCTTTTCAGTAAACTAAGAATACATTTACTAGTAAGGATATGCAAGTCCTGTCTGGGAATAATGTCTGTCCGCCTCTACCTTCCTAAACTTCCTCTTCTATATACCCCTCTGGTGTTCAAAAATTCAAGAATAAATGACCACAGACGTAATATTTATACACAGCAGGGCTACTCACCAATACCCCAAAAAGGCAGCAACTTTATTTGTAACTCTGTGACATCAGATTGGGACAAAAGTGAAAGAACAAATGGCCACAATAATATATATCACATTTTTGCTCTCAGAAATGTGTATTCAGCATGCCTCCTTTACCATACATCTGATGTGTAATTGTGAGGAAGTGAAAAACTAGTGATCACAGTAATGTATGCATGCTTGCTGATCCAAGACAGTACAGTGCCCCCAGAAAAGCTATAACGAGCACTGCTGCACTCCTCTTGGGTTTGAATGGCTGCAATGTCCCCAGCACCTATACAAGCTATAGAACTTTTCTTTGCAGTTTAGACATGGTGGGGCCCAGGGCGTAGGTTGAGGAATCAGACTCCTTACTAGGCCTGTGCCAAAATTCTCTTACATTTGGGAGTTTTGGGGTCTAGATCTGTGTTGCTTTTTTTAAAGCATTACTCTAGTACAACACAAATGTAAAAGCCATTTTCATAGCAGTCTGTACCATTACTGATCAGCACCAGCAATAAATTATTATAAAAGCAATATTAGTAAACCAGATGTCTACTCAAATAACTTGTTACCCCTCCTCTTATATGCACTTAGATTATATTCCACATATAGCACTTAACTGAGGTCTTTTTGTATGTTAGCCATTGAGTTGACCTAGTTTCATAAGTCTTTATTTGTTCATTACTGCATCTCCAACAATTCCTAGGTGTCTGTGGAAAAATCTCTTTAATCTTGCAGGAGTGTAAAAATACCCGTGAAGACACTTCCTATCAAAAATTTGAAAGCATTGCGATTTTGTGTCGTACCTAGAGGACAAACATGTTTTAGTCCACATTTGGTCAGATATTTATATCCCTAGTCTCTTCTCCCATCCAACTCTTACCTCCGTTTCTAAACCCTTTTATCTTTCAAGTAAAACTGTACATGGTTACATGACTTGCTGTGGAAATACCTTGCCATTAGTTTATTGCCTGAGTAGGAAATTGTTGAAAGCATAGAGTTATGTGTGGTAGCATTACTTTTACGTATTAGCTAATTAGAAGCACCATCTGGCATGCAATGTGAAGCAACAGACTTTAAAATAGCTGCTATTAAAAGTGTCCAAACTAATATAGATGGTGCTGAGCACAAAGGTGGTCTTTTTCACTTCAGGCAGAATATCTGGAGAAAGGTGCAATCTCTTGTATTATCTACATTTTGTGGTATATCCCTACCTTTCATTTAGCAATTAAGACATTGGTAGTATTGTTTTTGAATGAGGATGAAATTAGAGTTGTTTTCAGTGATATCAGCAGTATTTTCCATCTGAGGAGAGGGAATTGTTTATACATTTTGCTGAGTGGTATGTGTTCGGTTGACCTTGTAAGTTTAGCACTAGAACTGCAGTAACAGCAAGGTTCCCTCCCCTTCTTCCAGTTAAATGCTGGAATGCTTCCGATTTGAATCAGCCATTTTCTTCCATGAGCACAGAATTCTGTGGAAGCCTGGCATCAACGGATGTCTTTTGGGAAGGCGAATAGCTAACAATTCTGTCTGTAATGTCAATGTTGGCTAGGGAACAGAATAGAACTGATGAGCTACGTTGGCATTTGTTGACTGGGTGTCCACCTTCCCCTAAAAGCAAAAATTAATTGAAAGACACAAACAGTTGCAGCATAGTTCATAGATTAGTACTAGGCTAACTGCCTTGTAGGCCATTTTAAGCGTAGCCATTTACCTCCTGTGAGAATCAAACCCTGCATCTTGTGTCTGTAAGCTAAGCACCTTAACCATTATGCCAAACACCCACCCCTGTATAATTGATAATAAGGACTCTTAACACTGTCCTAGAAGCTGTTGCCATGCTTTTCAAAGTGTAGTCTGTCTGTATTGCGTACTGCATCAATTCTATGTCACATACGTTTGCATATCACTTTTGTTATACATGGGTTTATGTTGATAGCCCTAGTATTATGTGAATATAGTTGAAGAAGGCATGTTATGTTTTAATTGATTAGCACGTTGTATGCTATACATTGATGTTCTTCATGTTTCACTGTTGCAGTCATCACATTTGGGTTATCTGCTTGCAGTAGCCCTCAGTTGGCCTGATTAACAAAGTATTGGGTCCTGCATCGGTTGCTGTCCCTTCTTCCATGACGTCAGGTCATCAGGGGTATAAAATATGCAGCCGACGCCATTACATCAGTCATTCTTGCCGTGCGGTGCCCGAAGCAGCAGCAGTTCGCATGTGCTGGTCAGCCGACTCCTGAAATTTTTGTTTTCGGGTTTCAGAACCAAAGTCTTCAACTAAAGTTAAGTACCCCATTGGGGAAACTTTTTCTTGCTCCTTACCAATGTCAGTAAAAGTTAATAATTGTATTTCTTGTGGAAAGCAAATACCTCACAAAGATTTTAATTCGTACTGTATTCCTTGCCTAAGCCCTCACCACAACGTACCTTGCTGTCAGTTTTGTGCTTTATTTAATCAACGTACTATCCATTGTCCATATATTTTCGCCTCTAAATATTTCGGTTCTCAGTTCAATTGTCCAGAAATGTCATCGGTAAGCCATCCAACTACCGGAATTCCAAAAAAGCGCAAAGATCAAGATAGAGACAGGCCGCCTAGGTCCAAAGCTGCCAATGACGCTTCTCCTAAGCCAGTCCCCAGTTCGCCGGTACTCAGTGAGGCGCTTTTGCAGCCCCTGATACCCGCTACTTCTGATTCACAGGCCTCTACTGAGACCCATTCGGAGTCCGGTATGCCGCAAGATGCTTCAACTGTGGAACCTGCGGATGTCTCTACCTTGGAAGGGTCCGGAGCCACTGTGCAGGCACCGGCTTCCGAGGGTGTATTCAGGCCTACGGACTTGCATATTAAACAGATGCCTCCTTCTTCTTTAAGGCCTAAACCTCTAACCATTCCTAGAAAACCAACGCCCAGGCCGCATGCTCAGGCCTCTATGCCTAAAAAACAAATGATAAAAATGGCTGAAGATCTAATAACGTTAATCAGGGGAAGCCAACCACCTTCTTCTAAGATACCTAGGACTGAAATTGTTTATGAATCTTCTGACCAGGATTCTGATTTTCTGATTCTTCTGATGATCTGGATTTACTCTTATCTACTTATGAGGATTCTGATGCAGAGGACTCCATTCCCTCTGCTTCCCCTCCAGAGGATTTTTCTTTTGGTGAAACCTTGCACACTCAGAGCATTTCCACTGGGAAAGCCAGGATTTTTCTGATTCGAAAAAGAGGCTTTGGGATTTCTTACTCTTGCCTCAGCATAGGCCTTTTAGCTATACCTCCTGTATTAGGCATTGTTGATGATGCCTTTTCAGAATCTAGTTTGGCCCCTGATTCTTTACCTCCTGCTCCCAGAAAGCCTGATGGATATTACAGGGTTCCTGATTCTCACAAGTTCCTTTTCAAAAATCCTATTGCGGATCCAGAGATTATTTCACAGGGATCCAAGGGCATTAAGGCCTCTACTGCCAAAAACCCTACCCCTTCTGATAGAGACTCCAGGGCGCTAGCTAGATGGGGTAAGAAGGTTTACACTTCTGCAACCTTGGCCATTAGGGCCTAAAACTGTCAGTTTCATATGTTAAAGTATCAGCAGCATATTATTGGATTGCTTAAACAGAAAATTATGCTGATTCCTGATTGTGCAGAAAATAAGGAATTATAGGATTTAATGCATTCTGCTGAACAGGTTGGAAAACATACTTTGCAATGTGGGTTTCATTCTTTTGAGGCCTCTTGCAGGGCTGCTGTCACTGGGTGTGTACTCAGAAGGCATGCTTGGCTTAAGGAGCAATCTTTGCCTGATCATGTTAAAGCTAAACATTTGGATGCTCCCTTAAACCAGGACCGCCTGTTTGGCAACAAAGCTGAGGAAGTTCTTAAAAAGATTGAAGATAAAGCTAAATCCATGCAAACTGTTAAAGATTTCTTACAAGTTCAGCCTCCAAGATTTAGTAGGCATTGGCCCTCTAAGAATTGGTCCTTTCCGGTTACTTTCAGGCCTTTTCAATCCAAACCCAGACACAGCAGGAATCCCAGGTTTCAGTCTCAGGGTACGCACAAGACTAAGAAGTGGGGGGCTTCCGCTTCCAAATCTGGGAGTAGTAAGACTCCCCCCTATGGAAAACTGTCTCAATGACTTGATTTTAAAACTTCCAAGCGCTTCTCAACTGAATGTTCCTTTAGGGGGAAAGATAGGTCTGCAGGCCAAAAACTGGGAACTCATTACCCAGGACAAATGGGTTTTAAATATAGTGTCCCAAGGATACAGATTTCACTTCCACACATTACCAACGCCAAAAAGTTGGCCAGATTTACCTCCAAATCAGTGGGCAGAGGCTCAAAAGCAAATACTCTGTCTTTTAAACATAAAGGCTATTCAAACTGTACCAGAAGAGGAAAAAGGACAAGGTTTCTACTCGTGACTTTTCCTGATACCCAGAAAAGACAATTCATGGCGTCCTGTTCTGGACCTGTCTACTCTAAACACCTTTTTGGTGTTTCCAAAATTGAAGATGCTGACTCTTCACCAGTTGCTTCCTATGCTAGGAAAAGATGCCTGGATGGTAACACTCGATTTAAAGGAAGCATACCTGCTTATCCCAATCAAGGAATCTTGCAGAAGATACCTAAGCTTCAAAGCAGGCTACAATCACTACCAGTTCTCTGCACTGCCCTTTGGCTTATCTACTGCGCCCAGAGTATTCACAAAGTGCCTAGCCCCAGTCATCGCATTTTGCAGGTAAAGAAATATTCAACTATACCCATACCTGGACGATTGTTTAATTCAGGCAAAAAGCCAGGGCATACTTTTGAATCATCTGGCCTTTGTACAAAGGGTGCTAACTTGTCTGGGGTCCACCATAAACAAAAACAAATCACACCTTGTACCCTGTCAGCAAATCATATTCCTGGGAGCAAGCTTGAATACAACTTCCCAGATGGCTTTCCTCACGCCAGAGAAACTAATTCATTTGACAACCTACTTCAGACAAGTGGCTACGAAAACCTTACTATCTACAAGGCAAATACTACAAGCCTTGGGGTTCATGGCCTCCTGCATTCTTCTGATTCCATATGCAAGACTGCATATGAGGAAACTACAGTGATATCTAAAAAGCCTATGGTGTCAACATTCTCGGGATCTAGAAGAAATGATTCCTATCATACCTTGCCTACGCCTAGAGTTTCTTTGGTGGGCAGAGGCCTGCCACCAAAACAAGGGACTACCATTCACACCACCCCTCTGCCACCCAAACCCTAACAACAGACGCATCAGATTATGCATGAGGGGCTCACCTGGCAGGGAAGTGGATTCAGGGCAAATGGAACCAAAGTCAAATGCACTTGCATACCAATCAAAAAGAAATAGCTGTATAGCATGCTCTGACAGCCCTCAAGGACCAAATTCTTCTAGGACAATTAATGGTAAAGACGACAACATCACTGTTATGTGGTACATAAACAAGCAGGGGGTACACATTTTTACCCCCTATGCAGACAAGCCATAGCATTGTGGAACACAACCCTGAGCTACCAAGTGCATCTACAAGCTGAATTACTGCCAGGAAAACTAAATACACTGGCAGACGAACTAAGCAGAAACCTCATGGACTCACACGAGTGGAAGCTGGAACCAAGGATTTTCAACATGTTGACAAGCAAATGGAGGAGCCCAGATATAGACCTGTTTGCCTCCCCCCAGAACTATCAATTGGACAAATTTTGCACAAGGACTCCCCACAAACAAGCTTGAAAAGTGGATGCTCTGTCCTTCAGCTATCAGTTTATGCCTTTCCTCCTCTGCCTCTGCTCTCCAAAATACTACTAAAGATCAAACAAGACAAACCAAGGACGATTTTGATTGCACCAGACTGGCCACTCCAACACTGGTACCCCATCCTGCGCAGTGTGTCACTGTTGGCCCCATGGCACCTGCCTCAGATTCCTACCCTATTGTCTCAGCAGGAGAGCCAGATTCTGCACCCTCAGCTAAATACACTGAATCTAGCAGCCTGGCTAATTACCTTTACCATCCCTCAGTAAACCAGTGATGGATATCATTTTAGAGGCAAGGAGGCCGAGTATTAGAAAATCCTATGCTGAAAAATGGAAAAGATTCTGTGCTTGGAATAAAGTCTCAAGGAATGAGCACAGCAGTGCCCAATTTACCTCAGATTTTACAATACTTAACTGAGATGTGTCACAAGGGCCTGTCTTTCTCCTCCATCAAAATTCACGCCTCAGCCATTTCTGCTCATTATTACACAGAACCTCCCCTCTTCTCTCATCCACTGCTTAAGCAGTTCCTCAGAGGGGCCAACAATCTATGACCACCCAGGAGAGCCCCAACTCCAGCCTGAGACCTTAACTTTGTATTGGAAAAGCTCACCCTTCCTCCTTTTGAGCCAGCTGCCACTGCGGATTTAAAATTCCTCTCTTGGAAAACAGCTTTCTTTTTAGCAATCACTTCAGCAAGAAGGGTATCTGAATTACAGGCCCTCATGGCAGTGGAGCCTTTTATCATCTTTCATGCAGACAGGGTGTCCCTCAGGACCCAGTCCCTCCTTCATGCCCAAGGTCGTATCCAGTGTGGCCCTTAATCAGTCCATTCATTTGCCAACCTTCTTTCCTAACCCACAGAACAAAGGGGAATGGATACTACAATCCTTAGATGTGCACAGACAACTTAGATTCTACTTGGACAGGACTAAACCTCAAAGGAAATTGGCCAACTGCTGGTGGCATTTGCTGCAGGGGCAGAGGGGAAGGCTATTTCAAAGCAAATCATTTCCAAATGGATAGGCCATTGCATTAATTTCTGCTACAAGCACCATGGAAAACCTATCCCACAGGGGATCAGGGCTGCATCAACCTCTACAGCCTTCCTCAGACGCGTCTCTACCAGGGACATCCTAGAAGCTGTTACCTGGAATTCAGTACATACTTTCATCAAGCATTACCATCTGCCAATTTTCTCTAAATCCAGAGCTGGCTTTGCCACTGCAGTCTTGCAGGGCCTTATAGCTGGTCCTAATGCTATCTAAATTCCTCCTCCCATCATTAGCTTTGGGAATCTACCCAAATGTGATGACCGCAGCAGTGAAACACGAAGAACATAGTACAGTTGTGTACACTTACCATAAATGTAGATGTTTGAGTGTATTCACTGTTGCAGTCCTGGTTACCATCCCTCCAGCCCCCTTTCTTCTTTTGGCTATACCTGTACTCTACTCTAATATGCTCAAAAGCTTTTTGGTGTATTTGCTTTTTTGTTGGAGGCATAACCTTGTATATTTATAGATTTAATTGCTTCCCATTTGGGGGGGCACTTGACGTCTGGGCAAGAAAAACTGATGTAATGGTGTCGGCTGCATTTTTTATACCCCTGATGACATGACGTCATGGAAGAAGGGACAGCAACTGACGCAGGACCCAAGACTTTGTTAATCAGGCCGACTGAGGGCTACTGCAAGCAGGTAACACAAATGTGATGACTGCAACAGTGAATACACTCAAACATCTACATTTGTGGTAAGTGTACACAGCTGTACTTTATTCCTATGCAGGACTCTGATGCGTTGAATGGGATCCACTGTTGAACATCGGAGTATTTAATTTCCTGTGTAACATGTACTCTTCTGGGTCATGGTGTCGAGCTTACTACTGGCCACTTGTGATTTTTGATGATGTGTAAATCGATGAGATTGGCAGTCTATGTACTGCAGATTCGAAGGTGTCATCTCAATGGATATGGTTCACTAAAGTGATAATTTGATGTTTTAAAATAGATCCCTTCCAGTGGTACAAAAAATTCCCTATTTGTTTACCGTTATAATCCATTCATATTCCAGTTTAAACAGCTAAGAAACCTGATAAATTGACTGGTGTGTGTCCCCATACAACTGGAGCTCATATATGCCACAGAGAGGCTAGGTAATATTAGTAACTACAGAGAAAAGAGGAAGGGAAGTGGATAGTTAGGTTACAAGCTGACAGGGGGCATGATCTGAATGACAAGAGTCTCATTAAAGCCATTTTTGCTTGATCAAGCTTTGAAACATTAAGTCCTAGTGATATAATTGTCAGTATATATTTTAATAGAAGTAAGTAAATATACCTTTTTGGGAAGTGTTAATGAAACTGACCTATGAGTTATATTGTATATATCTGCTAGCTAATGATGTTTTCATGCTATATGAAAGAAGTCCTAGAATCCGCATTTTTGTAAATTTATGTGTATACACACACACACACACATATATATATATATATATATATATATATATATGCATATATATATATATATATATATATATATATATATATGCATATATATATATATATATATATATATATATATATATATATATATATATATATATATATATATATATATATATATATATATATATATATATATATATATATATATATATATATATATATATATATATATATATATATATATATATATATATATATATATATATATATATATATATATATATATATATATATGTGTATATAAATGTATATATATATATAGATATAGATATATGTGTATATATATGTGTATATGCATATATATATATATATATATATATATATATATATATTTTTTTTTTTTTTTTTAAATATATGTACATGCATTTGGAATTGTGTATGCATGGCATTAGCCAAAGAGATCTGCAACTTTAAGTTCTTTAAGAGATTTTATCATGTGACTTTTATTAGACATTTTATTGGCTTCTGATAAAAGTGAATGATATTTAAAAGAATTTTGAATGCTTTGTAACTGTTTTTAAGTCTGAAGAAGCATCATTGGAGACACGAAAGCGCTTACTTTTGTGGAATAAAGAAGTTATTTTCAGTCATTTTAAGTGGTTTGCTTTGATTGTTGTGGAGTACCTACCATTCGTTGTTTTGACTTTGTACAGTATTTTGCTTGGAGGTACCTTACCCCTGCAGTGTTTTTTTTTATTTTCTACTTGTGAGTCTGTCAGGAAATTTCTACATCCTCCCCATGTTTTAATGGGATAACATCAAATTTCGTATGAGCTGTTGCCAACCGAAATCTGACTGCAAACCTTAACAAGGATAAAGCATCTGTTTATCCCATCTATCTAATATAACAATGCCTATTTTTATTTTATTTTATTTTGTTACCCAGGGTAGAGGACTGATCCGCTAGAGCTATTTCAGTCTCAGCCTGGGGGCATACCTCTTACCCACTCTGTTTTTGATGGAGTGCACCAGTTGTGCTTCCTAAATATGTCCCCACTCTTGTGTTCTGATTTGACATGACAGCACCAATTTCTTCTCTGTCATTGGGTCGATTGGAGCCAATGAGAGAGCGAAAGAGACTTTTGTAGCTTGTCAGAATCAAAATAGACCTGTAGCAGACAAGGTATTTAGCATAGGGTGAGCTTTTTAAATTAAAAGCGGTAATGCACTCTGGCTTTGGTGAAGAAAAGTTGTTGCTGTACTCTGGTCTGGGGCTGTTTTTATACTGCAGTCAGTGCCTCTGGATAATGCAAATGTGGTGTGTCTGTGTGAGAGACATGGTTGTAGAGCTGTAGATTGATTTGTAATCCTATCTTCTTTGATAACTTGCCAGCCATTCAATTGTATCCGATTTTGCAGAACTCCCAATTTTGGCTAATGTTTTTGCTTTGGCCCTCATAAGATTTCTGGTAAATCACTGATCACAGAATGGAGAATGATTAAGGCTTTCATACTTCTTGCTGTTTGCAAAAAGGGATGTTAATCTATCAAATTTTTGAGTGAACTAGAGTAATATTAAAAATTGTTGCTAGTTTGATTTTTTAGCTCCCTTTACTATGTTTGGCTTTGTCCAGAATTATTGAGCAAAGACATTTGGTGGTATTTTGATCTGCTCTTGAAATGCTTGTTTTTTTCGCAAATTGTTGTGAATTACAGTACTTAAATAATGACACATGGATTTCAGGCGTAATAACCGTCAGAAAATGCTAATGCAGATCTTGTTATTGTGACGACTACGTATTTAAGAGTAGTATTAGAAATCTGTTAATGACTTTGGGTGGTTTTGATTCTTGCTAAGAATTTGCGGGGATTGTACTGTGGGGTTCTAGCAGCAAGCTGGAGTATCATTTTAAGCCATTATTTATGGTTTCTTGCATTCATCTGATCTCAAACAGGTAAGTATATAAATCATACTAATGAATGTGTTTGTTGGTTGTTTATGTAGAGGGCATAGCATCTGGCTGTCTCCGATCCCTATTTTGCCTCATATTTTTGTCTGATTCTCATAACATCTGTGATTTCTTAGCAAATGTTGATTGCAGCTCCAAATAATGGCAGACCTGCATTTTGGTTTTCATTATCTTTCGTATAATGTTTCCTAATGCAAAACCAGTCATTCTAGTGACTCTCGAGTAATCCCTGCTTTTGGGTCTTTGTTCCTAATTGTTGAGCTAATTGGTTGAAAGGCATGGCAAGTGCAGTGGGTTGCACTGCATGGTTCTGACAGGAGGAAGCTGAGCTATATTTATGGGCTGTTATTTGTGTAGTTTTTCAGTCGCAAGCAGACATGCAAGTGGCTGCATTTGATGGCTGTGTGTGTGTGTGTGTGTGTGTGTGTGTGTGTGTGTGTGTGTGTGTGTGTGTGTGTGTGTAATTATACACTGCAAAACCTTTATAACGTTATGATATGCAGAAAGGATATAGAGCTGTGAAAATGCAAAATGTTTTGCTCAAATATATGGAAGAGTTTATAGGCAGTATTTTTGTCAACTGGCAAACAGTTTTCTAATGTTGCACTACATATCACATAGAGCTAAAATGAGCAAAATCATTTTTGACAAGATGGGAATCCTGTTAAAAGTGGCCCAGACAGGCAGGAAATTTTAGGCTCTGTGGCTTTGTTAGAAATGCTTGGGGAGCTCAGGTTCAGTTGAGGCAGTGGGGCCTTCTGTGTTTTTTATTTATCCACAACATAAATGTGTGTTTTAAAGAATGTTTCACAGCTATGGTGTGGACAAAAATAATATACAAAACTTGCACTAATTCTCTTAGCTATATTATGATTGGCACTTGTAGTGCATAAGGAAACAGGCGTGCATCTTTTAGGGTAGTAAGGATACATTTTTGGTACAGTTATGTAGACATCGTCCTGTTGGTACCACAGTGCTTCTAATTGTATAGGTTGTGTCTGATAAACAGGGTAATTTACACATTTCTACCCTCATCCCCAGGGACTTGAATTTACGTATATGCAAATTTTGAGTGGAATGATTTTGGAACCTAAGACTGACAAAGCGTTATATACAGAGTGGGTATCAGTGTTAGCATGTTGAACGAATCACAATAAAAATAGGGTCAGCCTCTAATCAAGCTACTTAAAAAGAAATAGGGTTAGAAAGGGTTGTTATATGACCTTACAGAGGGAAAAGAGTTGTATACAAATGGACATCTCACCTCCCCCTTGAAAAACAATGACCCCAGATTAATCATGAAATGCAAACTTGGTAAACTGAATAATAGAATCTGCTATTAGAAACAAACAAATCCTTTTAGTAAGCTGAAGGTCAACTTCACTGCCGCCGCCTTCTTGTAGGCTTGACTCGCTATGTTCTTCAGGTCATGTATGCCTAATAACAGTATGTCCCCAGACAAAGGTCACCCTCCTCCCCCCATAATCATGTTCTTTTTCAAATAAGTACACACAACAGCACATATTGCCGTATTTATGCCAGGTCCTCTTACTATTGCAGAATTGTGGACAGGGACAGGGCTTGCATTCCGAATTAACATCTACTTTATTAAAAAAAAATGTCCCTTTCAAGCATGTAGTTTGATTATCTGTGTGTTTAAGGCTTAAACCAGTGTTGTCTAAAGAGTAAAGCACTTCACAAGAAAGTCCATTCACTACTAGTTTATTGTGTTTTGCACAGTCAAACACTCGAAGAAACAATTTGCGCAAGCCTTTTTCCTGATATGGTAAAACAATCTTTTGGAAGGTAAATCACTGCAGAGTGATCTGCGACATTTACAGGTCTTACTGAATGAAGCTGCATGTGGTAGGTACATCCGTGGTGGTGCAGCGGTAGCGTTTTTGCCTCACAGCAAGAGGTTCTCCCGTTCGATTCTTGGCTGGAGTGCAGGAAGTGCCTTCTGTGTGGAGTCTGCATGTCGGTTGGGTGGGCGTTCGAAAGACATGCGTAAATGGGCGTGCCTTCATTGAAGGTTGAACGTCGAGCTGGCACCTCGGCATTCGTCAAAATCTACTGCCAATCATTAGCGGACCGGAGTTCCGCTGTGGTGACCCCTAACTGGGAAAAGCCGAAAGACAACAACTGAATGAAGCTGCATGAGCATTACAATGCCCCTTTGGTATGTACCTAAACAGGCATATCCACCAGCTGGAACGTCCACAGGGGTTCCTTACTAAAAGAATACAGAGTGCAAGTAACACGTCCTATGCAGACCACCTCAAGGCCCTATCCCTGTAGTCTGTCTCCTACAAGCTCTTGAGGAGCGATCTATTCCTGACATACAGGGCATTGTCAGAGCCCACTCTGATGGACCTCCTGCATATCCACAAAACAAACAGCACCAGACTTACCCATTCTAAAGACTTAAACTGTGCCTGTGATGTAAATAGAACCTACTGGAGAGATAGGTATGTATCCCAGAGACTAACCGTCTATGGAACAAGCTCCCCATCCATGTGAAGCAGCGTTCCTCCCTAACCCAATTCAAGTGCAGCTTGGACAGTTGGATGGGAAACTTGAAATTCATCCCTTGTTTGGCACCTGTGTCTCTAATGGACACAGGTAACTTGTAAATGGTTCATCTCCCAGGCCCATACTTGCACTTATCAAGGTATCAGAACTTGTCAGAATTTAGGATGCATGGCTAGGCTTAAAAAGGCCCTAGTGGTTGTTAGCTTAGTAAAGACCTATGAAGCTACGAAGACAGACCAGTTTAATGTTTTAAAACTCCGCTGATGAGCTCAGTCACAATTCATTGCGACTGAGCTCATCAATGAAGTTGTAAGACTACTAGTTTTTCTGTTTTTTATTTTTTTCTCAACACTTGTGTTGATGAGGTTGAACTAGACAGGTTCTTGTGCTTGTTCATTTTTCATTTTTACAAGTTTAAAGTTTGAATAAAGAGTCTTTAATCGTTGTAATTTCTGGACTGTGAAGCCAGCACATCAGCAACATGTTACTTTCCCTACATGGAAGAAAAGCACATGCATATAGTAATGTGAAGGGGCCATATAAGGCTGTACCTCACCCTCATTTTGGGGCAGTCCGATCATATTTCTGCATTCCTCTAACCAGCATATAGACAGCTTCTTAAACAACTGCTTAAAACTGTTGGTTTGAACAGCGGTATCTGAACGGTCGAGTCAGGATTGTTCTCAGTGTACTCAGTGGGATGTTTTTAAGACAGCTGCTGTGAATGAGGATAGCACTGTTAACTGCAGGAATACAGTTCAGTAGTTTCCAGCTACATAACCAGATGCGTTGACTTCATTGTGCCATATAAGCTCATTTGGTCATACCCAAATAATAAACATGGATTTAACTCCGAGATTCGGTCTGCTTTTCATGCCCATTCTAAAGCGTACTCCTCAGACAATGCCAGTGATTTATAAGAAATTCAGCTATGACCTATGTAAAGTGATTACAGAAGGCAAAAGGAAATGTAGACTTAAACTGGAGGGCTGCTGTACTGCTGCTGATACTCGGCATATGTGGCAGGGATTGAAAAAGGATGAGTACTGACGGCCATTTTTCACCTGATGATTTTAATGAATTCTATGCATGTTTCAAGGCCCATAATATTGAGTTAATGGACAGGGAGAGGGCAAGTGTGAGGGTTCATTCCCACCTTTTATAATATCATCTGCAGATGTGGAAAAGTATTTGAGGAGGATAAATCCCCAGAATGCAGCTGGCCCAGATAACATCGCTGGATGGGTACTCAAAACTTGCACTTTAATGCTGATGTTTTGGCTGACATACTTAACCTTTCTCTTATACAAGCTGCAATCCCTACCTGTTGTAAAACAATCACTGTTATTCCACTGCCAAAAAAGGGCAACGTTAATTGTCTGAATACATTGGCTCATATAGTGATGAAATGTTTTGAGAGAATTTATGAGATGGATTCAGACATTTGTACCCGATACAATGGATCCCTTATGGTTTGCATATAGATCAAACAGGTCGACAGAAGATGCAGTCAGTACAACATTGCATACAGTCAGTACACCCTTGGAGAATAAGGACTGTTATGCTTGATTGCAGTTTATTGATTATAGTTTGGCCATTAATACTGTGATGCTAGTTAAGCTTATTGATCACCTGTCCACCTTAGGTGTGCCATCTATTCTCTGCATTTGGGTCCTTGATTTCTTAATGGGCAGACCCCAGTCAGTTACACTGGGGAATAACATTACTAAAACGATAATTGTAAACACAGGAATTCTGTAAGGCTGTGTTTCGAGTCCCATGCTGTATATACTCTTTACTTATGACTGTGCTGTCTCCCAGCTTGATACAAGCATTATTAAATTTGCAGATGGCATCACAGTTATTGGATTGATTTCTCAGGGTGGCAAGTCTGCATACAGGAGGGAGGTGGCTGGTCTTGTGAAGTGGTGTCGGGATAGTAACCACTCGTTTAACATGAGTAAAACGAAGGAGATGGTTATTGATACAAGGAGGAAGAGAGGACAGCACCTACTACTTCACATTGGTGAGGCTGAGGGGAGAGAGCAGTCACATTTACATTTCTTGGTATTAATATCTCTGAGGATCTCACTTGGACTAACAATATTACAGACCTGGCAGGGAAGGTACGACAGTGTCTCTATTTTCTGAGAAGGCTGAAGAAGTTTGGCATGCCAAGGAGTATTCCGAGCAACTTCTACAGATGGATGATTGAGAGCATCCTCTCCCACTCTCACAGTCTGATTTGGGCATAGTACAGCACAAGACCGTAAGTAGCGGGTGATTAAATCAGCACAAAATATCACTGGATCAGCACTTCCTGTGCTGGAGGACATCTATAACAAGAGAGTTCTTAGGAGGATTTATAATATTATTAGGGTTACTACTGATCCACAACATAAATTGCTTGTTGTTACCATCAGGGAGACACTACTGAAGTATAACCGCTAAAACAACAAGGCTGAAAGAGTTTTCTCCCTTATACATAAGGTTTATGTGTAAAGCTTGTCTACTGCCCCTCCCCCATCAATGTAGGTTGGTTTGTATTGGAGGGATGAAATGTTTTATTTGTATTGCTCTTTATATTTCTTATTTTCTTATATATTTATCTTTTATTCTGTTTTTATGTATGTTGGAGGATTTGCAGAATAAGAATTTCATGTACTGTGTAACATTGTCTCTAGTACATATGACAATAAAATTGAATTGAAGGGTCAAATCACTATCCCTGCATAGTAGTCTCCACCTCCATCAGCCTCATTTGATCCACCATTTTAAACAGGGAGCAGTGTTGAGTGGTCAGAGCTGTTTAAGCTGTAAACTGCCCAAACAGCTTATTGACAGAACAGCTTGACCAGTTAAAGATCGCATTGCAGCCAATGAACATAACAATGTATGCAGATAAGTACATGGATCTGTCCTTTTAACACATTGCAGCCAGGTGATGCCTGTAGGTTTTTCTGCAGTCGCATCCTACTGACACCTCTGGGCATCAAATATTGCTTGTTCATATATGCATTAATAATTTCAAAACCAACCATGCTGTATACAAAGTATTGAAAGATTTCATTTAAAGTTTGCACAGTGGCAAACACAGACGTGTTGATATTTGACTTGTGTGCAGTGTAGGTAAAGGGAAGTTACTTGCTTTTCATGTAATATTTATTTATATTGTCGTAAATTTCATAGTTTTCTTAATATCTCAACAACCAAGTAGCACAGACAGAACTCCTAAGTTTCATATGAAAGCTCTCAGCTGGATGAACAAAATGTTACTAAGAGTATGTGTGTTTGAGAAGGTGCTGAGATATTTTGTTATGTATGAAATATTACAAATTTAATAGTTACTGTGTTTACTGGGACTCATAAAATCCAGGTTAAAACTAGAACCTAAAGTGTACTACCACTATAAATATAGCTTGTGCTGAAAAGTTTGACATTTACATTTTCATAGTAACCAAGATGGTTCAAGAGATATGACCATATGTTTGAAATGCAAGAACATAATTTGATTCGGTCAAAAAGTTTAGGCTCTGCCCATTGGAAGTTACAGTGCAAACTTCCAGAGCTCCGCTGGAGTGAATGAGTTAAGACCCAACTGATATATAAGCAATATATTTTTACTACCTAAGCAATCAAAATGAGTACTGTTTCTGCTCAAGAAGTTAATCTACATCCTGCAAAGCCTGTGTTGATAAATTCATTCCTGACAATTTGCTTTATTCTCATTCTATCCATAGTGAGTCTGCTTTCCATTCGCTTCCTAAATAATGGAAGAGTTTTCATCAATCTCGGATAAACAAGCGAATTTGCCACGGGGTCAGCCAGAAACTCATGGTCCTCAGATGCTGCTTCATTAGCTGATTCAACATTGGTGCAATCTTTTTGTTTCAGCACTTCTCATAAAAAACAATGCACACTGTATAATACATTTTTTTTCAGTTGGGAAGCCAGTCCAGTTAGCTGTTTTCGCCCTTATGAAGCCTAAACAGTCTTTCCCTTCAGGACCCTCTGGAATTATGTTGAACCTTAAATGTTAAGTTGTCTATCTCGCCTTCATTCTTGCTGGATGGGTTCGGAGCCGATCTTCGGCGCCGACTCGGCCAATACTAACTAAAGCTCGAGAGCTAATTCCACCGGCTCGAGGCTCCCCCATATCCCACAATGCTAGGCGGTAATGCCTCAGATCTCGTTTGCCGCTTAGCTGACGAGGTGCTTTTCCAACCGGCTCTGCAGGTTAGTTAAATTTCTAAAGTTTCTAGTAAACTTAGACCCCCTTTAAGTTAGTTTTTCGATAGTAATTAGTTAGTTACTTAGTTTGTTAGCACTCCCTTACAAATATCTTCCCTTTCCAAAAATTTTTTCCAAGGGTTATTTCCCTTAGGCCCCTTCCCACCCCTCCTAGTAGTTGGAGTGAGTGTGTTTTTTTCTGTCAGGATCTTTGTTAAATTTAGTTTAATTTAATTTTTAGTGTAATCTGTGTGTTTGTGTGAGTGATTGCACTAGTGTTGTCTCTTTAGATATGTATAAAGAATCGAAGGTCTCAGGCTTTAAGAAGTGTGACTCGTGCTGTCAGAAGATGTCTCTGACAGACGGTCACACTTCTTGTGTGTATTGCCTGGGACCTTTAAACCTGCAGGACTCTTGTGCTGTCTGTCACTGTTTCAGCCCTAGAGTCCTGCAGGAACGTAAAAACAAATTGATCTTGAGGGGCTTATTGAAGCCTGAGGGTCCCCCGACCCAGTCTCTGTCTGGGAAACCCTCTAAGCCCTCCAGGCAGTCTGCTCCAGTGTCTGAGCCATCCTCCGGAGGTTCAAAGACCGTTCATATGGTTCAGACATCGGCTCCGGCCGGAGCCGATGATCTTAGACCTGCCACACACACCGTGTCCTCGGCTCCGGCTGGAGCCAAGACAGACAAGTCGAAGTCGGTTCCGATACCCTTGTCGGAACCAACTACTAGAAAGAAATCCAGGTCTCCTTCTATCGGCTCCGTTCATTCGGCTCCAGCGTCACCGCTCTTGTCTGAATGGAGCCATAGGTCACACTCCTCTAGGTCCTCCAGACTTTCGGACCAGGATTTGCAGAGGGTGGTGAGTAGACTTCTTAAATCCGAGGCACTGGCCCAGATGTTACACAGCCCGACTCAACAGTCGATGGCTACCCCCGTTCCATTAGATATTCCTCCTCCGACTCTCTTGAATTCGGAGCCGGTGCTGCTCAGAGCCGAGACTGTGGGAGCGTCGGAACCGATACCTTTCCTTTTGGTGCCATCGTCTGCTCCGATTTCCTCCTTGGAGGGATCTCGGCGCCGGACTTCCCTCGTCGGCTCCGAGGGGGCGAGTGGCATCGGACCCTTGTCTGACCCCACTCTCCCTCTCGGTGCTTCTGCGCTGGTTAGTTCGGCTCCGACATCGGCTTTGGAGCCATCCTTGTCGGTGCCGGGGGAGGTTTTTGGCTCTTCGGAGCGGAGACCTCTGGCCCTGCCTGACGGGTGCCTTTGAGGTCATGCAGAGCATGTTAGAACCTGGTTCTACTCCACAGTCGGCTCCATCAGCCCCTCCCTCCACAGTGCCTGCGGTGTTTTCTTCTCACCCTCTTGCTTCGGACCGTAGAGAATCTGCGCCTCAAGTATCCCCAGTGGGAATTTCCTCCTCTTCCGAGGCCTCTCCTGACCTTGCAGGAGAACCCCCTAGGAAGAGACAGTGCAAGAGGAAGCACATTGACTCCCCTGAGTCTGTCACCTCTGACACTGATTTGGAGGATTCTGAGGGTTCCCCTCGTTCCCCCTCTGAAGATGTCTCCTTTACAGACATACTCGAAATCTTGAAACAGAGGGGGAATTGGCCAGCCCTTAACCCTTCAGAGGACGAATCAGTGTACATTGAGGCGTTTGGTTCTTGACCTTCCACCTCCTGGGTGTCCCCTCCCTTTGACCCCCTAATGGAAGTGGTGGCGAGGAAGGCTTGGGTGGCTCCTGACTCGGTAGAACCCACCCCTAGGAGGCCAGCCAAATTTATCACTGCCCCCAAAGACAAGAAGTTTTTGTCCAAAGGTGTCTCCGTGGATGCCATGGTGGTGGCTGCAGCCACCAAGAAGGAACTAGCGGATCCTTCGGTGCCTGTTCATCCTCCTAATAAGTAATCTAGGACCATGGATAGGTACGGTAAGCGGATGTTCTCATCAGCGACCTTTTAATTTCACTCGTCTCCAAAGGGACTTGCTCAAGGATATGAGTGAAGTGTTGAAGGACCCATCAGCTGTGGAGTTTCAAGATGGGATGAACTCCCAGCTGGCTACCCTTAACTCAGTAGTCAACTCCTCCATGCACCTGATTTCGTACGCGGCTGATGGAGCAAGCAGGGCCGCAGGTACAGGGGTGGCCTTACACCGCCACGCCTGGATGCGGCTATGTAGCTTTGCGGACCCTTTCAAGGCGTCCTTCACTAACTCCCCTTTTGATGGATCATCTCTCTTTGGTCCACAAGTGAAGGATACTCTGACAAGGTGCGAGGTAGAAGGTAAGACTCTTTCTGCCGTCTGAGTCCATTTTTCTACCCCTTCTAGGCCTTACCCCAAGGGTCAGAAGGGGGGGAAGATGTGGTTCCGCAAACAACCACAGGGAGTCTTACCGGACGCACTGAGTAGTTTCCCCTCTAGAGGCAGAGGGGGGAACAATAATAATAGACGCCGTCCTAGAGGCAGAGGGGGCCTGCAAAATCAGGGTAGTCGAGAAACTTTCTCTGACAAACCCTTTCAGCACCCCTGAGGGGCTGCCCGACTGTCCACCTTCGGAGGCAGTCGGGGGAAGATTATCTCTGTACCCAAAAGCCTGGCTTTCCCTTACTCAAGACAAGTGGGTACAGTCTATCATATCCGAAGGCTACAGAATTCCATTCATTCACATCCCAAAACAATCCAGAAACTCCCTTCCAGACGTTCCACCCAGTCAAAGGGAGCAAGCAGCACTAGAAATTTCAAAGCTGCTAGCAAAAAGAGCCATTCAACCAGTTCCAGCAGACCAACAAGGATCCGGAATCTACTCCAAATTCTTTTTGGTTCCAAAGAAGACAGGGGACTGGATACCCATTTTGGATCTCAGCAACTTGAACAAGTTTGTCAAGAAAACAAAATTTCGGATGGTCACGCTGCAGTCCATCCTGCCTTTTTTGGGTCAGGAAAACTGGATGTGCTCCATAGATCTCCAGGATGCATACTATCACATCAAAATGGACAGACGATCCAGGAGATTTCTCCGCTTCAGGCTGGGAGCCAATCATTTTCAGTTCAGGGCCCTGCCCTTTGGTCTCACTACAGCCCCCCGAGTGTTCACCAAATGCATGGCAGTGGTCGCCGCTCATTTGAGGGGCCAGGGATTCCAGGTGCTTCCGTACTTAGACGACTGGCTCCTGACTGCCACCACCAGGCATCTACTTCTTTTAGCCAGAGACTACACTTTACGAACCTGTCAGACTCTAGGCATCTCTGTAAATTACGAAAAGTCTGTCTTGTCGCCTTGTCAGTCTATTACCTTTATAGGCGCAAGATTAGACACAGTCAGTCTGTCAGCCAGACTCACGGAACAAAGAGTAGCAGACCTTCACAAGCAGGTTTTTCTTCTATTACGACACAACAGAGTCAAGGTCAGACTGGTGTTGAAAGTCCTAGGGATTATGGCGGCTATTCCTCTCCTCCCCTTAGCCCGCTTCCACATGAGGATTCTTCAGTGGATGCTTTTCATTCAGTGGTCTTTTCAACTTCTGCCAATGTCCCACACTATCAGCATAACTCAGTCATGCAGGAATCATCTTTCCTGGTGGGTCACATCTCCCCAACTTCTCCTAGGGAGACCTTTCATTCATCCGCCCCCGGCTGCAACTCTGACAACGGACGCCTCCCTGATCGGGTGGGGGGGCATTACCAGGGCAGGACAGTCCAGGGCACGTGGCAGCCAATCGAGTGCCACTTGCACATAAATGTTCTAGAGATGAGAGCAGTGCTTTTAGCGTTGCAAGTCCTTCAGGACTCTCTTCCCAAGGGAACTATAGCAATTCAGACGGACAATATGTCTGTAGTGTGGTACATCAACAAGCAAGGCGGGACCAAATCTTACCCCTTATGTCGAGAAGCACTCGGACTGTGGCAATGAGCGATCTCTTCTCAGCGCTTCCTGACAGCAACGCACATTCCCGGCAAGTCCAATGTGATAGCAGACAGATTGAGCAGAGCAATTCTCATGCCTCACGAGTGGTCTCTGAAGAAATCAGTGTTAGAAGAAGTTTTTCGAACTTGGGGCCAACCTTGCTGCGATCTTTTTGCCACTCCCCAAAACAGCAAGTGTCCCGATTTCTTCACCCTCTTTCCCCTACTGGGTCATCCCATCAGAGACGCTCTAGTTCACGATTGGCCTCCGGGACTCCTGTATGCCTTTCCCCCCTTCCCACTGATACCTCAGCTGGTTCGGAAAGCCATCGCTCTGAAGGCCTCAATGATCCTCATTGCCCCTTATTGGCCTCTACAGGTTTGGTTTCCCTTTCTTCACCGTTACCTTTTGGTGCAACCATGGCATCTGGACCCAGTTTCCAGATCTCTTGACCCATCAATCGGGTCAGCTGCACCAATCCCTTTCTTCTCTGAACCTCACAGCGTGGTTCCTCCAATTCCAACCTTAGCCAGGCTTCCCTTAATATCTCACTCAGAGATATTTTGATAGCTTCTCATAAGTCTTCTACCCGGAAGATTTATAGCAGCAAATGGAAGCGTTTCTCCTTCTGGGCAGCGTCCAGGGAAATAGATCCTTTTACTGCACCTATTCAGTCCAGTCTGGATTTCCTAGCTGAACATTTCCAAGCAGGCTCTTCTCCTTCTACTATCAGAGTTCAATTGGCGGCTATATCTAATTTTCATGTGGGTGTGTCAGAGTCTACTATTATGTCTCACAAACTCTGTAAAGCCTTTTTGAAAGGAGTCTTTCTTCTTAAGCCCCCTATCAAGGATCCACCTCCTCCATGGGATCTGAACTTGGTTCTAGCATCATTGATTCTACCCCCCTTTGAACCTGCGGCTTCATGTTCTATGAAGTTGTTGTCTTGGAAAACGCTTTTTCTAATAGCCATCACTTCAGCTAGAAGGGTATCGGAACTCCATGCTCTATGCTGTCGTCCCCCGTATTTACTTTTTCACAAAGATAGAGTATCCTTGCGTACCAATCCATCCTTTTTGCCCAAAGTGTCCTCTCAAGCAAATCTGAATCAAATTATTGATCTCCCAGTTTTTTTCCCCAACTATGGCAACAGATCAGAACAGAAACTGCACTGTTTAGATGTTCATCGCCAACTTAGGTATTATTTAGACAGGACTAAACAGTTTAGAAAATCAGACCAACTGTTTATTTCATATGCGGAAGGCAGGATGGGCCTTCCAGTCACTAAAGTATCACTTTCTAGATGGCTTACTTCTACGATTACCTTTATTTATGAGATCAGGCACCAACAATTGCCCTCGAAGCCTAGAGCTCACTCTACTAGGGCCTTAACCACATCCATAGCTTTTCAGGATAGGCTTCCTATTGATTCTATTTGCTCAGCAGCCACCTGGGCTTCCCCTCATACCTTCATTTCTCATTACAAGTTGGACATAGCCTCCAGAGACCGTGCCAACTTTGGTTCCACTGTTCTCAAGAGTCTGTTCCGATAGGCCACCCGGGACAAGGTGCTAGGGACGCGGTCCCATCCAGCAAGAATGAAGGCGAGATAGACAACTTAACATTAAGAAGTTATGTACCTACCATAACGTTCCATGTTAGTTGTCTTCTTCTCGCCTTCGTTCTTGCATCCCACCCTCCTTTCCCCTAGCCTGGACAGACCTAGAGGAGATTGTCTTGTGACCTTTCAATCCTTTTCTCCCATGTTCTACCACCTCTATATTTTTCCTCTGTTAGGTTTAGGACACCTCACAATCAGCCCTATAGAGGTGGGTTACCCTTCTCCATGTTTTGGAGTTTTTTCTTGCTTGGCCTAGCTTTCAAATGAGATCTGAGAAGTTACCGCCTAGCATTGTGGGATATGGGGGAGCCTCAAGCCGGTGGAATTGGCTCTCGAGCTTTAGTATTGGCCAAGTCGGAGCCGAAGATCGGCTGCGAACCCATCCAGCAAGAAAGAAGGCGAGAAGAAGATAACTAACATGGAACGTTATGGTAGGTACATAACTTCTTATTTCTCTCTATGCACTCTGCCCTGTAGTGCTAACATCCTCTCCAGGAATCCCATTCTGCCATCTTTTCTTTAGTTTTTTGATCAGATCTTTGAAGTTGCTAGATGTATGAATGGACACTTAAGGCTTCCTCCATAGTACCCAGTCTTTTATTATTTAGTTTAGTATTTTCCTGTAAATAAAAACAGCTATTTTTATTAGTTCAATATGCATTAAATCCAATTGTTGCTCTTCATTCCAAGTGACTGTATCATCCATGCCAGCTTCCATGTTGCTGCTGTCTTCTGCAGGCTTAGAGACTGATGTATTCATTTTATATGAAATCACACCCAGTGCTTGCTTACTACTTTGGCAGTATACAGCAAGCATCCACAAACCCTTTGCCACTAGTTGACACTTTAACCATTTTGGAAAACCAGCTTTTTAATTTTAATTTTTCTGCACAGAGGGGAAAGACCAACACAAATTTTAACTCCTCACTATTACAGAAGTCCACGATCTGTGATAGTTTTATTCCTTATTTTTTTTTTAAGAGAATTACTTTTATTTTCACTGCTAGCCAGAAGAGTTATGTATGTGCTACCAATAATGTGTCGGTGTGTGTGTCTGTCGGTGTGTGTGTCTGTCGGTGTGTGTGTCTGTCGGTGTGTGTGTCTGTCGGTGTGTGTCGGTGTGTATGTGTGTCTGTCGGTGGGCGTGTGTGTGTCTCTCTGTCTGCGTGCGTGTGTGTCTCTGTCTGCGTGCGTGTGTGTCTCTCTGTCTGCGTGCGTGTGTGTCTCTCTGTCTGTGTGTGTGTGTCTCTCTGTCGGTGTGCGTGTGTGTGTGTCTCTCTGTCGGTGTGCGTGTGTGTGTGTGTGTGTGTGTGTGTGTCTCTGTCGGTGTGCGCGTGTGTGTGTGTGTGTCTCTGTCGGTGTGCGTGTGTGTGTCTGTGTGTGAGAGAGAGTTCAGATACAGATCAGTAATTTTCCACACATGCGCATGCATACTGACACTGCCTCTGAGGAGCCAGGTTTGTCATAAGATGCACACTGCACTTTCACCTAAAGGCAAATTATAGTAAAGCAGAGCACCTAAATGAAACTGACAAAAAGACAGAGAAGACGTGCAGACTCCACACAGAATGAACTACCGACAAGAACTCAACCAGAGAAGCAAACTGTGTCCAGGATCTGTTGCTTTCACATACATCCTGTCCCGACCACCCAGTAGTAACCCATTACAATGTACAATGCTGATGTTCGACTGTGATGGAAAGTGAAATAAACTGAGGCCAGCTTGTTACTCTTAGACACATTACAGCATTTCCCCATGCTGAAACACACATACAGTCATAAGTGATAGCAATGATGGTTTTAACCAGTTTCAACAAAATTAGTGCATTGTGTGATGCTGCTTCTGCAAAGCCAGACTAGTGATTATTTGACTGTGATTAAACAACAGAGTTAAGACACTTTATCCACATACAGCCTCTGCACTCATCAGTTGCAACCACTTTATTGGCTGTGTACATCTAAATATGTCTGTAATTTTGAAAAATGGCCCCAGTAAAGTATTACAACTTCTCCACAAAAGTACACACCATTAGTGACTTTAACTTAATTTTGGAACAAGGTCATTAATTTTCATCCACATATAGCTCCCATACATTGACTGTGTATACCTCCGATAGCTGTATCAAAAATAGTGGTCACAGTAATCTGTGTATCTCTGGTGTGTTTAATGCACGTATCATATGCAATAAAGTATACTACCTTCTTGCACATAAGTTAACTCTAGTCCTAGAAAGCCTGATTAATGACTATTTAACCTGAAAAAAATGACAGCAGGGTCAGTCACTTTCATCCACTGACCACTCTCATACTCTTCATTTATAACCAACTTATTTTCTGTGTACCCTTCAGATATCTGATTTATGATAAAACAGTAATGGTAATAGACATGTATTTCAACTTTGTTTCACACAAACAGCATGCACACTAGTTCTGGAAAGCTAGGACTAATGATTGCTTAATCCAAGTAAACCGATTCAGTCACTTTCATTGACTAGATGGCTGTGTACCCATAAGTTTTAGTCGCAGTGTAAATCTCAGCTGTATGATTGTGGTAAAAAATATAATGTCTCTCTCTCTCTCTCTTTCTCTCAGACACACACACACACACACACACACACACACACACACACACACACACACACACATGCCGCAATAAAGTATTCCAACTGGCTTCGCACAAATGCACACTAGTTCTAGAGAGCAGGATTTAATGACTTTGCTGTTATTTGATCAGGTTCGAGTCAGTTATTTTTATTCACAGACAGCCACCTTAATCAGAAGCGATAGCCACTTTGACTCTGCATTCCCCAGATATGCAGTTGTGAAAATATGGCCACAGAAATGGATTTCATCTTTGTTTCATACACACAGCCACAGTAGAGGTTTGCAACTTGTTTCACACATCTAGACATTAGTCATACAAAACCAGAACAATGACAGTTAAACTCTAACAAATGATAGCAGGGTCAATCATTTTCATCCCTTACAAGCCTCCCTTCCCAGTCCCAGGAATAATAGCTACTTTTTTGACTGTGTACCTCAAATGTCCAGTTGTAGTCAGATGACGTAAAAGTAATGTCTGCAGTAATGTATTTCAGCTGCATCACAACCAACCTCAGGAAAATATTCCAGTATGCCTCACATAAATGTACATTTGCCCTGCCAAGCCACATCCACTTTCTATGATCTCTGGTTGCCTGCCAAGATTAAAAAAAATGTTTATCTACTGCAGGCCAGGCTGTCCTGTTTAAGCTGCACCCAGCTACATTATTGCCTTGTAAACTCTGAGTGTCACCGATTGTGGGCTCCCACATCTGTTTGAAGCTTTCAGTGTCTGCATGGGTTGCAGGGGACTTGCCTTCCTGCAAAGACAGCTCTAAAAGAGAATAGTGATGTTTGACATTCACTGTTGTCCTTTATGTTCTGATTTTTTTTTCAAAATTCTGTATCTTGCACTTTGAGTCACAGAACTACAGTAGAAAGCTATGCAAGTGGTTTTAGTCAACTCATCCATCCAAGACTGAAGCCAGTGTGGTTTGCTGTGTCTCTGCCTACTGTTGGAGGCCCAAATTGGTATAATAGCAAGAGATGCTGGAGAAAGGACAAAGTACTTTTGGCGTAGTGCTTTAACCAAACATTAACAACTGTGGTGAAGAATGCATTGTGCACAAGGCTTGGCATTACAGACCTATGCTTCAGCAGGAGATATCTGACACCACCGTACATTTATAATTTAGGGAAAAAACGTCCCATCCGCCCCAATAGTGGCTGACTGCTGGTTGCCTGTCAGACCCACTACAGCAGTAGTCATTAAGATTGGAAAATGATTGGTCAGCATTTGAAGGCTGAAAGTTGGGAAGCAGAGCATGAAGAAAGATAAAAGTAGCAGTACTCAGCATGTGGGAGGATGCTGATTTGCATGGAGCCACAGGGTGATGTTTGTGGTGAAGAGGTAATGTGTCTGCTGTGCACCTTGGCTTGTATGGCATAGTAAGGCTGTCTTTGTTGGGCCATGCTTAAGGCAACTCTGGCAATTCATTTTCATGATCTTGAAAGCCAGATGGAAACTCTGACCCATAAAGGAGGCAGCAAAGACGGAAGAATTTGACTCCTTTGTTAAATTTGAGATTATGAAGCATGCATTGATCTTGGCAGCATGATGTTGAATCTTCTTCCCTCTGTTGTTAGCCAGCTGTGGCATAGCAGTAAATCCCCACTTTCTGACAGATGTCAAGCAGGTATTGTCCGTGCTCACACCACCTACCCCGAAAAGGAGAGCAGAGCAGTTATTCTCTTCTTCTGCTCCCTCTCTAGTTGGCATTCCTAGCCTTTTCCCATTATTGTAGCCCTACATTCTTTCTTTTTCAAGCTACACTATGACCTTCTCTGCTGTCAGGTCTGTGCCTTAACACTTGTTGCATGATAGTAATGGTACAGGACTGTCCCTTATCTTCACCTTGCATAATATCTACTGTGCAGAATTCTTGCACAGTGCTGTGACCTGTTGAGCAGTACTGTTTTAGACATATGTGGGGTTTGATCCTGTAATTAACTACTAAAATGCTTTGTTCGTATGAGATAGCTAGTACTATCTGGCACATGAGTGATAAAAATGCTGTACGAGTCATTGCTGAAAGAAAGCAGTAGAGGAAATGAAGGGGGAGGGGGGGGTGGATAGAGAACTTTACATTGGGTGTCCAAAGAGCGTTTGAGCTGCCTGTGCTAGAGCTGGTGGTGGGGTTGTGGATTATAGTGGTACACTAAAGGTGGAGGAGTGTCCGTATTCACCAAGGATATTCACACTACCAGGCTAGTTGCCCAACACAATGGAATTCTCCAGGTGCAACTAACACTAGGTAAGACTGCAATCCAAATTGTGGCTTGCTACAGATCCCCCACCATGCCTTAAGATTCTCACTACACCTTTCTAAACATACTGGAAAATATTAAGATACAACCAAACACCCTGATACTGGGTGATTTCAACTACCCTGCCATTAACTGGGAAAACTACTCATGTAACAACACATTTGCCCAATGGTTCTTGGAATTCATAAATTCCAATGTCCTGGATCAACTAATCCATAGTTCCACCAGGGGCTCCAATATCTTAGACCTGGTCATTACCAACTTGGGAAATCGATACTCCACACCTATGGTCACCCCCTCGTTGGTCTGGTCTGACTATAAGCTAATCACCCTTAACATCCACATCCCACCCCCCAGTAAGGAAACCACCATAAAAAACTTCTCCAAAGCCAACTTCATGCTACTCCAGTCACAAGTGACAAACTTCATGACACCCATGCAGACAGGAACTGAAAGTTCGACTGCTGGAATCCTACACTAAGGCACTGTACAAGCACATCCACTCATGCATTAATCGTGCCATCCCAAATAGAACCAAGATGCTCTCCTCCAAAAAAAGGAAGGCAAACTGGTGGTCCCCTGCCATAAGCAAACTTTACAACAAAAGGAAGAAACTGTTGCAGAAAAGAGGAAAACCCCAAGATGCAAAAAACTCCCTTACCAGCCTCAGTAAGAAGCTGAAATCCCTCATAAAATCCTCCAAAGCTAGTTACGAAAATAAAATTGCCAAAGATTCCAAAGACAACCACAATGCATTCTATAGTTTTGTCAAGAATCTAAATGGCAATGCTTAGATCTGCTCTGAGCTACAACAGAATGGCATTAAGTATACTGATCCCAAGGATGTTGCCAATATCCTGGCAGATCAATTCAGTGCCAACTTCACCCCCCCTCTCACCCCCTAAACGGCCCATCTCAATACCGGAAGATTGCCAAATTCCGGTAATAATGGCCACACAGGTAAAAAAATGCTCTCTCCAAAGCTAAGAATGCAGCATCCATGGGACCGGATGACATCCCGGACTGTGTACTACATGAACTACAAAATGAACTGGCACCTCACCCAAGTGTCATGTTTAATCATAGCCTCACCTCAGGCTTCATGCCCACTGAATGGCGCATAGCTACAGTTATCCCACTCCACAAGGGGGGATCCACCATGGATCCCGGGAACTACCGCCCCATCAGTCTGATGAGCCTGATCTCCAAGGCCATGGAACGTATTATCATGGAACTTATAAACAAAGACATTGACAACCTTCAAACACTGGACCCCACCCAGTTTGGGTTCGTGAAGGGCCGATCTTGTCTCCTGAACCTGATTGACTTCTTTGAATCAGTCTACAGAGCCGTGGACGAGGGTAAGACGGTCCACACAGCCTATCTGGACCTCACCAAGGCCTGTGACACCTTCCCCCCACTCTGGAATCATAGATAGACTTACTAAGCTGGGCATTAATCCCTACGTCACTCGATGAGTTGCCAACTGGCTTACTGACGGAACCCACACTGTAAAAGTAGCAGACTCCAAATCCAGCTCCAGACAAGTGGAGTACCTCAGGGTTCAGTTCTGGAACCGCTCTTGTTTGGCATCTACTTCTCTGAAGTGTAGGGCAGCATTAAGGGACTCTGGCTAACAAAGTTCGCAGATGACTGCAAAACTGGGAGCCATTATTGAATCCCCAAATGATGTGGATACTCTACAAATGGGCCTTGGAGAAACAGATGCTTGGTGCCAGAGCCATGGGCTCAAGCTCAATGCCAAGAAATGTATAGTTATCCCCTTTGGGAAAAAACATGTACCCATGAATTACCACATACGTAGCAGTACACTAAACACCAAAAGTGTGATAAGAGACTTAGGGACACAGGTGGACAGTGGTTTTGCCTTCGATAACCACAACAGTAAGAAAATCCTATGTGGCACACCTCATCACTAAGGGCTTTTCATCCAGAAAAATGGAGGTCATTGTCCCACTGTACTCATCCCTCATTAGACCCATTATAGAATACAATGCCCCGTTTGGTATGTACCTTTCAAGACATCTGCAACAACTAGAAAGGCCGCAGAAATACCTCACTAAAAGAATCACAGGCCTAAAGCAGATGCCCTACGCTGACCGCCTTAAAAAACTCCAGCTATACTCTGTCGCATATCATCTACTCAGAGGTGATATCTGCTTAACATACAAGGCCATGTCAAACCCAGATCTGTTGGACATTCTACACTTAAAGAAATCCCAATCCCTCAGAGCCACACATTCCAGAGATGTAAACCTTGTCATCACAATAAACAAAACATGCCGGAGGGATAAGTTCCTGACCCAGAGACACCCCAGACTCTGGAATAGACTGCCCATACATGTCAAGCAGAGTGCCTCTTTGGCTCTCTTCAAAAGGAACCTTGACGATTGGATGGGAGAAGGGAAATTCACCCTGGGGAATCATGTCAGTCGCCCTGCTAAACAGGGGTCCAGGGAAGTAAATAGTGTGGGAAGAAATAGCCAGGGAATTGTTATGGCTAGGCTTGTATAGGCCCTAGGGCTGATAGCCTAGTACCAGCCTATGAACCTGGAACTGCCCTTGGTAGTGACCAGGGCTTCTGTAGGCAGGCACGGAATGCATTAATGCATTTACATATAGGAACCAAGGCACAGGAATAGATTAGTACTTGAAGTGATTCGTGCTTATGGAGTTCCTTTATAGTGTTGATTTTTATGTATATGCCTTTACTTAATGGATTTTAATCCCAGGAGAAACTACTGTAAAAAGAGGAGCATTTTTATTCATAGAAGTAACCAGATGGGATAAGTGCTTTTCGTCCCAGGAGAAATCACTGTAGACTGTATAGGATCATAGGGAGTTACTAGGCTATTGGCCCTGAGGCCCTTATAAGCCTAGCCAAGAGTTTAGACCATGTTTAGACAAATCAGCACCTGATGCCCCTGTCCAGCAGCAACATGGGTGGAATCCCAGGGATGTATTTTCTGTTTCCTATCCAGTTATCTAGGTTGTGCTTAAAAGGGTAAAGAGGTACTCTGGTTGACGTGGAGAGGGAGTCTATTCCACAGATGTGGAATCTCTGGGGCACAAATCTGTCCTGCCAACAAGTCCTGTTGTGTCACAGACCAGGTTAAAGCCACATGTATGGATTACTCGACTGGAGCTTGACTTGCAGATATGTAGCAGTTCTATCAAGGTGGGGTCCGAGATCACCTTGCATGTCAGACTGAGGTCACCTCTGAGGAGTCTGTATGAAACTGAGTAGAGGTATAGGGCTTTTAGCCAGTCTGTGTATGGTAGTTTTTTTGAGGCTGTAGATTCTCCTGGTGAGGAACTTCTGTGGTCTCTCCAGCTGCTGCATGTGCTTTGCAAGGTACATGCTGAATGGGGCATTGTACTCAATAAACGGGCCTTAAAAGGGAAGAATACAGGGAGTTTATGACCACGTTGTCCCTGGATAAGATATCCTTATTTATGAGGTGGGGCATGTAGAAAGCCTTTTGTACAGTGGAAGCAACGTAGCAGTCAGACGTCCGGTTGCTATCAATCTGGGTGCCCAAATCCCTCACGACTGATTGTGTGCTGAGGATGTTGTTATTAATGTGATAATTTGTGGGGACGTCACTCTCCTCAAAGGGGATGATGATGATGCATTTTTTGGTATTCAGCTTGAGGCCGTGTTTCTGGCACCAGTCATTTGTTTGGGTGAGACCCTCTTGGAGTATGTCCACGTCACTAGGGGAATTGATGACAGCGCCCACCTTGCAGTCCTCTGCCGACATGGTAAGCCATAGCCCACTGATTTTGGCCTGCACCTTAGAAAAGTATATGACAAATAAGAGGCCCCAAGATTGAACCCTGGGGTACTCCACTCAATACGGGTCTACTGCTTGAGGTGGATCCCCCTATTTTGACTAGGTGGGTTCTATCAGTGAGCTAGTTAGCTACCTATCTGGTAACATACGGATTGATGCCTAGTTGAGAGAGTGTTTATCTATTATGCTGAGCAGGGAAAAGTTTCAAAGGCTTTGGCCAGGTCAATGTAGGTGGTGTGCACCATCTTCCCCTCATCCATGGCTTTGGTGAATGTCTCAAAAAAGTCGACCAAATGTAACAGACACAGCCTCCCCATGACGAAGCCAAACTGTGTAGGATCGAGTGTGTGGAGGTTGCCAATGTCCTTGTTAATGAGGTTCATAATAATCTGTTACGTAGCCTTGCATATCAGGCAAGTTAGGCTAACGCGTCTATAATTTCCCAAATCAGTGGACGCTCAGTGGCTGTCCTCCACTCAGCTGGGACAAAGCTGGTGCTCTGCTTTGGTTGAATAGGGTGCCTAGTGGTGCTGCCAGTTCCTGCCTGAGTTCATGTAGCATGCAGCCTGGGATGTTATTGGGTCCCATGGAGGCTGTATTTTTTGCCTTTGACAGAGCAGTGATGACCTGATCCTTAAATATAAGGAGAAGGGGGTGGGTACTGGGAATGGCCTGATTTACTGATTGGGGGGGGGAGTGGGCAGAGGGGTGAAATTTTCGCTGACTCTGTCAGCCAGCAAGTTTGCTATATCCACACCATTTGTAGATGTGATGTCCTTGACCACCAGTTCTGAACAGATCTGGGTGCTTCCTTTGAAATTGCGGGCATATGTGAAGAAGGCCTTATGATTGCCTTTAGTAGATGTGGCCAATTTGGACTCTGTTTGCGGTAGCAGGTGGATTTCTGTTGGTCAATTGTAGGAGGCAAGAGTATTCATACTTTGTTTGACGTGTATGAGGAGTCCATTCCAGAGACAGGGCAGCCTCTAGGAGGCAAACCTGTCTCTCCAGCAGGTTTTGTTAATGCCACATATTAGATTTAATAGATTCATAGGTTAGTACTAGGCTAACTGCCTTTGTGGGCCATTTTAAGCTTAGCCAATTACCCTATGTGAGACTCAAACCCTGCATCTTGTATCTGTAAGGTAAACAGCTTAGCCTTCATACCAACCTCTCAGTGGCTGAATTTTTTTGTACATCTGTCCCACCATCCCTTGCCTGCCAGCCATCAGTCTTTTTGTAGTTTCGCTGCCCCGTTTATTCAACCTGCATGAGACTTGGTAGCATAAGGCATCATGCAGCCAGCCCTCCGGGGTTGTTTTTATGGCCCTAGTCCCATTTGTCAGGTGAGGGGACATGCAGTCTGCATCCCTGCTGGAGCACTACAATTTGTCTGTGCAAGTGCATATTTCCATGCACCTGATGTAAAGGCTACTCCCTATTGGCTGTGTGGTGAGTTAAATGCACTGCCACAAGTTGCATTTCCATCTGCCACCCTCCTGTGAGGAATTGTAGCAATTTGTGACCCACTGTGCCCCTCCCCTCATTTTAGGCACTTACATCCTGCCTTTACCATTATAAAACAGATGCCTGGACTAATAATCCCTGGGTTTTAATTAGAGTTTCTCCCTCTGTGCCAACAGAAGTGGCTGAGTATGGTTAACATGTCATGAATGCTGTTCTGTTGTTGCTTGGTGGAAAGAAAAAGTACAAAACTCCAGCTTATTTAAACTGAGTTACTAAGAAACTGGAACTGCATTCTGCAAAACTGTAGTATGTAGAACTCTAAAAGTAGTCTGCAATGCAAGGACTCTGAAGTGTGAAATTAATTCCACCCAATTCTTGCCCACGTGTACCCTTCTACCTGAGTCTACCCATCTATCGGCGAAAATGAGTGCGAGAATACAAAACTTCATGGGAGAGCCATGTTGAAACTGCATCTAGGCTATGTCTGGCAGTAAACTTGAAATACCTAGTACTTGGAACCGTCGTCTTCTTTAAAGGAGTTTTAAGTAACTGCTTTAAGGAAAGTAAGACAAGGATGAAGTGAGTTTTAAGAGTTCTGTCCCCATTTGACATTTGTACATGGTTTCCTTGTTCAGTTTCTCAGGTTTTAGGACACATCTCCATATTGTAATATTGCTTTATTATAATGCTTTCAAGTAATTGTTTTCTGTCTGACCATTAAAAATGCAGCCTTCTCTGAGTGTGTACACAGTGTTGTTACAGTGGCAGTTTAGTTTTTATTGAGTACCATTATGTGGCAGTTTCAGTTGCATTTTATTAACAGGTTGTTCTCACTTGGTTGACACCCTTTTTCTGTTCCATTTCCTAAAAATACCAGGCAGCTTTTAAAGTAAAACAAAAATACATTGTTAAAATATTTGCTTCCCTTTTTTGACAGTAGAAAAGCTATAACAATCTGATGTGGGTTATCAGCTGTTTGTTTATAACGTGAGGAGTAAGTAGTGCAGACAACGCAGCATTAAAGAAGTGTTGTAACTAAATTTAGTTAGTAAATGGGTGGCTGCTTCCTTTTACCATTGCTAGTCTGTGTATGCTGAGCTGTTTTTATGCAACATTTATGGCATGATTTAAAAATACACGTGTCTTGCCAGTTGCACATGAATGGTAGCAGAAACAAACACCATGAGTGACAACTTTAAAAACACGAGAACTGCCTTTTGTTAAGAGTATTTGATGAGTGGATAGCTGTATTGGTTGTGGACAGTGATTGCAACACCAGAAGCTTTGTGCTTTGCTACAGATGCTGTTCTGTTTTCAGGCGTAAATGCAAGCAGTTAGAAGATGGTACATGCTTAGACTTCAGCACGAATGTGTAAATTTTGTGTTATTACTGAAGTATTTTTGCTTGCATACTTCATACTTATAGTTATTATTGATCATCATTTAAACACATTTTTCCAACACCTGCTTTATCCTGTTCAGGATGGCAGAGGAGCCATACCCACTCCTGGTAAGTAACAGGCATAAGACAGACACAGTTCTGGTATTACGCATTTCCATACCCACTCCTGGTAAGTACCAGGCATAAGACAGACACAGTCCTGGTATACCCATTTCCATACCAACTCCTGGTAAGTAACAGGCATATGACAGACAAAGTCCTGGTATACCCATTTTCAGGTGGTTCAGTGGGCTGCTATTTGTCAGCTTGTTTTTGAGATGTGGAAGGAAATTGGATACCCTGACGAAAACCTGTACTAACAAAGGGAGAACACAGGGATTCGTATAAAAGACATCAGAGCCAGGAACTTAACCAGAGAACCAAGGTCTGTGAGGCAGTGACATTTGTCACAACACCACTGGGTCATTTCACAATTAGCACACTCTCAAGTAATTGAGGGTTATGATTGGGTCTTGGATCATAACGTTATTATACCTGAGACATGGATGCCTAGAAATTTACTTTGAGAGCAAAGCTCAGAGAGACCCAATCACAGCTCTTTGTAGTGCATGGAGTTTTATCTACTCCATTTACTACCGGTTACAACAACAAAAAAAAGAAAAATGCTGAAAGCCAGTAAAACAGTTAGCAAGTGCTGTTGCATAGCCAGCAAGTAAGGGGGAAAAATCAGATAGAGTTTTTAAATACTGCCCTAATTTAAATAAGTTACTTACAGACAAACATCTGTAAACTTCAGTGGTGATGGGAGGACAGATATTCAGGGACTGAAGTAACATCCCTTCCCTTAGGCCCATCAGTCGTACCACTTAGGAGTGTATAAGCTCGATGACTTTTGATTGTCTGACAAGAATAGGCAAGTGGAAGCTGCATATCTTCAACTTTTTGGATCGTGTGTAATATTCTTGCTGTGGTTGTGCATTCTACCGCATTTAAAAAAAGTGTCTGCAGCTTGGTGCAGTGGTAGCCAGTCAGCTTACTGCTTTCTGCAATGGTAGCCAGTCAGCTTACTGCTTTCTGCAGTGGTAGCCGGTCAGCTTACTGCTTTCTGCAATGGTAGCCGGTCAGCTTACTGCTTTCTGCAATGGTAGCCGGTCAGCTTACTGCTTTCTGCAATGGTAGCTGGTCAGCTTACTGCTTTCTGCAATGGTAGCCGGTCAGCTTACTGCTTTCTGCAATGGTAGCCGGTCAGCTTACTGCTTTTATTCCTAGTTCTTAACTTAGGTCTAATAGGTGTCTGTGCCTGTCATGACAGGGTTTGGAAATAAATTACTATTTTATGCTACTGACTAGACAAATAGCATGCTACCAGACCTGTAAATTATGTTAAATTTGCAAGCATGATTTTTTTCTTGAAGATGTAAACAATATTTGTAATTCAATGATCACAGGCTTTATTTCATACCATATTTAATGTCCTACAATTTGTAAACATATATTGTAAAATGTTTAAACTTTTTAATGTATGTGGTACTTTTCTCCCTGGGTCTTCATTAAAAGTGGGATATGCCCAGTTGGACTTTCCCAGTCAACACCAACAAAATAAATAAAAGTAAAATTAATGTGAATTTAGAGTCAAGAGATCTACTTAGCAGTGAGTGACATGAGAAGCTGTGATAGAAGGGGAGCGCTGAACACTTGGCAGTAAAGGAACTGGAATATCAAGAGACTGTCATTGAGACTGGCCTTGGGGACTATGAAAAGCAGTGACTAGAGATTGCAAAGAAGTCATGTCAGCCTTTTAATAGTTCCCTTAGATTGTACTTATGGCTAGGAAGTATTCCTGCCTGGCATTGTCACAACAGGTGTCAGTGATGCACAGGGAGTAATGTTTGTAATTTTGCATTTTTTAGAAAGTCTATCATCAACATTTAACTTTGCACAGACATAGTGCAGTTTTGTCTTGTATGCCATCAGTGGATGAAAGTTTGACTGGAGTAAGTGAAAACTTGGAGATGTTAAGGTGTCCCTTAACAGCTTTTACATGCATCTTGGCATCTCATGACTTCATTGCTACAGTGTACTTCTCCTCACCAGTCATGTTTGTGTGTGTGCTACACTTTATCAAAAAAGTTTGTAAAAGACAAACCCACAAGACTGACCGTCTCCCTCATTAACACCACTACGTGGATTGCATGAGGAAGCATCCATAGGTTTCAGTGAGCATAGCCTCTCCCCCCACATGTACACACACGTGCGTTGGTTTGTGTATTAAAACCTATGGACCCAGACATGCAGTGACTCTGTGATGTCATCATTGAGGGGTAATTTGGACAGAAATTGGCATGCAGAGAATTACAACTTTACAAGTGGATTATTTTCGAAGCAGCAGATTTAGAAAGGGAGATTAATTTCAGCACTGTAGGCACCACATGCCATGGTACATATAATATAAGTCGCAAAGCCTTAAGGGACTGTGCAAAAAACATAGAATCAGACTGCTGCTTAAGCTATATACACTGGTTGTTTATTTTTCTGTTTGTTCCCACCTTTTTCTTCAACTCCACTTCCTTTTCGTTAAGGTCCTTTCTCTGACCACTGCAGATGTAGTATCCTTCACACTGGTACTGCCTTGGAGCCCTTCCGTAGGTTCATAGGTTGGTACTAGGCTATGGCCCCTAGGGCCTATACAAGCCTAGCCATAACAATTCCCTGGTTATTTCTTCCAACACTATTTACTTCCCTGCACCCCTGTCTAGCAGGGCGACTGACCTGATCCCCGGGGTGAATTTCCTATCTCCCATCCAATCGTCAAGGTTCCTTTTGAAGAGGGCCAAAGAGGCGCTCTGCTTGACATGTATGGGCAGTCTATTCCAGAGTCTGGGGAATCTCTGGGTCAGAAACCTATCCTTCCAGCATGTTTTGTTTATTGTGATGACAAGGTTTAGATCCCTGGAGCATGTGGCTCCAAGGGATTGGGATTTCTTTAAGTGCAACATGTCCAACAGCTCTGGGTTTGACATGGCCTTGTATGTTGAGCAGAGATCACCTCTGAGTAGACGATATGTGACAGAGTATAGCTGGAGTTTTTTTGGTTGGCATAGGGCATCTGCTTTAGGCCTGTGATTCTTTTAGTGAGTTATTTCTGCGGCCTTTCCAGTTGTTGCAGATGTCTTGAGAGGTACATACCAAACAGGGCATTGTATTCTATAATGGGTCTAATGAGGGATGAGTACAGTGGACAATGACCTCCTTTTTTCTGGATGAAAAGCCCTTAGTGATGAGGTGTGCCACATATGGTTTCCTGACTGTTGTGGCAATGTGGTTATCGAAGGTGGGAGCACTGTCCATCTGTGTTCCTAAGTCTCCTGTCACACTTTCGGTGTTTAGTGTACTGCCACCTGTGTGATAATTCACGGGTACATGTTTTTTCCCAAAGGGGATAACTATACATTTCTTGGCATTGAGCTTGAGCACCAAGCATCTGTTTCTGTAAGGCCCTTTTGTAGAATATCCACATCATTTGGGGATTCAATAATGGCTCCCAGTCTGCAGTCATCTGCGAACTTTGTTAGCCAGAGTCCCTTAGTGTTGGCCTGTACTTCAGAGAAGTAGATGCCAAACAAGAGTGGTCCCCGGACTGAACCCTGAGGTACTCCACTTGTCACTTCTCTGGAGCTGGATTTGGAGTCTGCTACTTTTACAGTGTGGGTTCTGTCAGTAAGCCAGTTGGCAACACATCAAGTGATCTTGGGGATTAATGCCCAGCTTAGTAAGTTTATCTGTGATTCCAGAGTGGGGGATGGTGTCGAAGGCCTCGGCAAGGTCCAGATAGGCTGTGTGGACCCCCTTACCCTCGTCCACAGCTCTGGAGACTGATTCGAAGAAGTCAATAAGGTTCAGGAGACAAGATCGACCCTTCACGAACCCAAACTGGGTGGGGTCAAGTGTTTGAAGTTTGCCAATGTCTTTGTTTATACGTTCCATGATAATACATTCCATGGCCTTGCAGATCAGGCTCATCAGACAGATGGGGCAGTAGTTCCCAGGATCCAAGGTGGATCCCCCCTTGTGGAGTGGGATAACTGTAGCTGTGCGCCACTCAATGGGCACGAAGCCTGAGGTGAGGCTATGATTAAACATGACACTTAGGTGAGGTGCCAGTATGTTTTGTAGTAGTACACAGCCTGGGATGTCGTTTGGTCCCATGGATGCTGTATTCTTATCTTTGGAGAGTGTGTTTTTTACCTGTGTAGCCATTATTACCGGAAATTGGCAATCTTTCTGCATTGAGATAGGCACTTTATGGGGTGAGAGGGGGGTGAAGTTGGCACTGAATTGATCTGCCAGGATATTGGCAATATCCTAGGGATCAGTATATTTAATGCCATTCTGTTGTAGCTCAGAGCAGATCTGAGCATTGCCATTTAGATTCTTGACAAAGCTATAGAATGCCTTGTGGCTGTCTTTGGAATCTTTGGCAATTTTATTTTCGTAACTAGCTTTGGAGGATTTTATGACAGATCTTGGCTTCTTACTGAGGCTGGTAAGGGTGTTTTTTGCATCCTGGGATTTTCCTCTTTTCTGCAACAGTTTCTTCCTTTTGTTGTGAAGTTTGTTTATGGCAGGGGACCACCAGATTGGCTTCCTTTTTTTGGAATAGAGCGTCTTGGTTCTGTTTGGGATGGCACGATTCATGCACGAGTGGATATGCTCGTACAGTGCCTTAGTGTAGGATTCAGCAGTCGAACTTTCAGTTCCCGTCTGCATGGGTGTCATGAAGTTTGTCACTTCCAAGTAAAATCCTTTGGATTTCCCTCACTTAGCAAACCAAAGTAATCTGAAGCATTTATGTGCAATAGAGATCAGTGCTCATTGTTCGAGCTAGTGTTCTCTCTGATGGATATTGTTAGCCTGTAACCTCAGATTTGGGCAGACAAACTGAACATTATTTAATTTCCTTTTTGTGTTACAGAACTCCCTTCAGGCTTCAGGTTTCCCACTTTCTATCTGCTTGTGAAGTCATTTCTCTTGCTAAGTAGCTCTTGAAGCCCAGAATTACTCGTGGTGGGGAAAGGTCTTTCATATAACTGAGATGGTAGGAGTGACAGTATAGACAGGGAGTTAATTGTCCTAAAAGGCTGTCATACTAAAAGCAGTCTACATGGATCCTGTGCCAAGCAGCCGTCAGATGATGTACTTTCAGTGACTGCATCCGTTGGGTCACGTTTGCTACCATTAGGAAATCTTTTGTTCTACTTATTTTTTCTAAAGACTCTGTGCCTGAGCCTGCAGCCTGTCCTAGGGAATAGACTTGCAGTGGAAGCTTCTAGCACCTTTTTCCTCAATAGAAGAATTTAGGGAAAATGACTGTAATACCAACATAACCAAGACAAATGTTTTTGCTCTCATTCTCATGGCAAGGGGAATGCAGCTGCGATTGTGATGCAGATGTCTCGCCTTTGCTTAGCAGCAGCATGGGCACTGTAGGGAGCAGACAGTGAGAATGGGAAGGAGTGGCAGTTGTCAGATGACTCGCATTCGATTAGCAGCAGCATGGGCACTGTAGGGAGCAGACAGTGAGAATGGGAATAAATGGCAGTTGTCAGATGACTCGCATTCGATTAGCAGCAGCATGGGCACTGTAGGGAGCAGACAGTGAGAATGGGAAGGAGTGGCAGTTGTCAGATGACTCGCATTCGATTAGCAGCAGCACGGGCACTGTAAGGAGCAGGCAGTGAGAATGGGAATGAATGGCAGTTGTCAGATGACTCGCATTCGATTAGCAGCAGCATGGGCACTGTAGGGAGCAGACAGTGAGAATGGGAAGGAGTGGCAGTTGTCAGATGACTCGCATTCGATTAGCAGCAGCACGGGCACTGTAAGGAGCAGGCAGTGAGAATGGGAATGAATGGCAGTTGTCAGATGACTCGCATTCGATTAGCAGCAGCACGGGCACTGTAGGGAGCAGACAGTGAGAATGGGAAGGAGTGGCAGTTGTCAGATGACTCGCATTCGATTAGCAGCACGGGCACTGTAGGGTGCAGACAGTGAGAATGTGAAGGAGTGGCAGTTGTCAGATGACTCGCATTCGATTAGCAGCAGCACAGGCACTGTAGGGAGCAGACAGTGAGAATGGGAAGGAGTGGCAGTTGTCAGATGACTCTCATTCGATTAGCAGCAGCACGGGCACTGTAGGGAGCAGACAGTGAGAATGGGAAGGAGTGGCAGTTGTCAGATGACTCGCATTCGATTAGCAGCAGCATGGGCACTGTAGGGAGCAGGCAGTGAGAATGGGAAGGCGTGGCAGTTGTCAGATGACTTGCATTCGATTAGCAGCAGCACGGGCACTGTAGGGAGCAGACAGTGAGAATGGGAAAGAGTGGCAGTTGTCAGATGACTTGCATTCGATTAGCAGCAGCACGGGCACTGTAGGGAGCAGGCAGTGAGAATGGGAAGGAGTGGTGGTTGTCAGGTTGCCCATCCTGGTGGAAGGAAGTAGTTCTGACTTGCTGCTTGGATGATAACTATAAGGAGCACTTGTTGTTGGGTGTTAAGTAAAATGTCCTATGCAGATGTCCTCAAGGCCCTATCCCTGTATTCTGTCTCCTACAGGCTATTGAGGGGAGATCTATGTCTGACATACAGGGCATTGTCAGACCCCACTCTGATGGACGTTCTGCATATCAGCAAAACAAACAGCACCTGAATTACCCATTCTAAAGACTTAAACCTTGCTGTGATATAAATAAGACCTGCTGGAGAGACAGGTATGTATCCTAGAAACTACCCCGTCTCTGAAACAGGCTCCCCATCCATGTGAATCAGAGTTCCTCCCTAACACAATTCAAGTATATCTTGAACAATTGGATGGGGAACAGGAAATCCATCCCTGGTTTGGCACCTATGTCTCTAATGGACAACCTGTAAATGTTTCATCTCCCAAGCCCCTGCTTACACTTATCAAGGGTACCAGAACTTGTCAGCCATTTGGGATGCATGGCTAGACTTAAAAAGGCCCTTGTGGTCATTAGCCTAGTAAACACCTGTGAACCTGCTAACCAGAGCACATGCTGCCTAGGGTCTGGCAGCACATGGAGACATGCTTCCTAAAGTTGGCAGCACTGATGAGCCACTACAGGGATTAGGAGTGTCCACTGGGTCCGGTAGTCCAGCCCACTCACTGCTACCCATCTTTCACATCTCTGGTGGAACAAATGAGCCAAGTAGGCCATTCGGTCAGAGAATGAATGGGATGCAGAGCTGTTGTCCAGGCTGAAGAGTACCTGGTTGTTGTCCCAAGAAAGAAAAGAGTGAGCCAGCTGGGCAAAGAAACAAGCTTGTGCTACTGGGTAAAATGTGCTGCATGCGATATAAAAGATCTGCTTCCATTTCTCTGTTCCACTGTTCAGTACAGTAGGGATCCCCTGCCAAGGTTGGTCCAACGTCCGGCCAGTATGCCAAAGCCTTAGGTTGCTCTTTAAGGTACGCCGTACATCGCACATACACTCCTTGCATAACATAGGACAGAAAGGTGATGTCCGGACATACCATCCTCATAGCTTCATAGGTTCATAGGTAGGTACTAGGCTATTGGCCCCTAGGGCTTATATAAGCCTAGCCAAAAAGGTACCCTACCTTTCGCCACCCAAGAAAATTACTTTCCTGTGCCCCTGTCGAGCAGACCCACAGGAGTGATCCCCGGGGAGAATTTCCTGTCTCCCATCCAAGCATCAAGATTTTTCTTGAAGAGTGGTAATGAGGGGCTTTGTTTGATATAGATAGGTAGTTTGTTCCAGAGTATGGGAAGTCTCTGGGACAGGAATCTATCTGTCCGGCATGTTCTGTTTATCGTAGTGACAAGGTTTAGGTTCCTAGAGCATGTAGCTTGGAGGGATTGGGATTTCTTTAAGTGGAGCATGTCCAACAGCTCTGGGTTTGACATAGCTTTGTATGTTAGGCAGAACTATGTTTGTATGTTTTCCTCAGAACTTCTTTGCCACCTGTTCAAACTCCATCTGTTTGACTTGATCACCAGTCTGATTGCCCATTCCATTGCTGGTTCACCAAGCCCTTGCAGACAAATGCCCCTTTGGGTTTTTTTTTTTTTTTTTTTTTTTTTTTTTTTACATATCTTTCTTTTATTGTTGCTCGTGGGGTTTCTTATCATCCAAGAAGGGTAAATGCCAGTGTGGAAGACAGATTCCTGATAAAGACCACCACGAACAGTGTCTGTTTTGCCTTGGCATCTTGCACGATCATGCATCCTGTTCTATCTGTCAGACCTTTGTTCCAAAACTCTTCATAGTAAAACCTCTTTGGCAGTTTATCTTGAAAACCAGTGTCTTAAACTTCTTATGAAATACATCCTGAGATGGGGAACTTCCCACTCTGAGGGACAGCTGCCAGTGAAGAAAGCCAAGAAGTCTAGGCTGGAATCTTCTGCTGTTCAACCTCCGCTGCACATGTTTCCTGAGATGAGTAAATGCCCGGAGGTTCACCCGGCTTTATTGTTGGATTCCTCTGCAGTGACTGGTTTGGAGGCTGGCAGGGATCTGACTTTTAAGCACATCTGAGGAAGCATTGCAGATGTCCGCTTCAGATGTTTCGGGAACCATGGCTAATTATCTCCAAGGAGCCTAGGAATGTTCCTCAGATAGTCAGAGAAGAAGTCCTTACTACCATCAATGAGTGCCATCCTGGGTCAGAGCCTTTCAAGTTTTATAAGGCAGACGACCCCTTGAAGAAGAATGGCAGGCCTTTACTCAGGGCTTGTTCAGTGTTTTGATGGCATTGAAACCTCCTCAAGGAGTTTTTGTTCCAGCCCCCCCCCTGGTCCACTACTCCCCTAAAAAGACCCTGGGAACAGGATTCCTCTGAAGAGGATTTGGATTCAGATGAGGAATCTCCTTGCTTCCTTTTCTGAGATTCCTTCTCCTTTGTATTATGGATCAGAGGGAGAGGAATCTACCAGTCCTTATACTCCCTTTGAAGAGATTTCTTTTGGGGGACACTATCTCTAGGATGATGGAGTTCTTTAAGTGGGATTGTGCTCAGGTTTTTGAGGTACAAAAAAACAATTATGAGTTGCTGCATCTGGATTTTCCTAGACCTTCAGTTGTTCCTGCTGTTTTGGCTGCCTTGTTGGATGCAGTTTCCAATGCTTCTAAGGCTCCAGACTCAGTCCCCTGCTCCCAAAAAAACTGATAGATTGTTGGGTGGCTGAGGACTGTACGTTTTTGTACAAGTGTCCTTCTGCTGACCGCTTGGTGCTGTTTGTAGTTTCTGACAAGTCATCTCAATTGTTTCCTTCTTCTAAGTTACTGCCCGCTAATAAAGATAACATGACCATGGAAAGGCTAGGCAAGGTTTATAGCTCTGCTACCTTATCTTTTAGGGCTGTTAATTATCAGATCCATATGTCCAGGTACTTGTTGGCTCTCCTGACACATGCCTGTCAGGTTGTTTCTGATCTTCCAGACTCTGAGGGTAAAACATCTGCCCTTTCCCTGTTAGGGACTTCCTCCCAGGTGGCTCATCATTCCATCAAGTGTAGTTATGATGCAACAGATGCTTCTAGGGCTGCTGTTTTTCGGTCAGTGTTGAGGAGGTATTGACTTCGGCTTCAACCTTTGCCTGATTATATTAAGGCTAAGCTGATGGATGACCAACTTGATAAACACTTGTTTGGTGAAGCTGCCACAGCTTTAAGTCCGTACAGGATAAGGGCAGGACTTTACAGGAACTTAATGCGTTCGTTTTTCCTGTGCCTAAATTTCAGAGAAACTACCCCCAATAAACCAGCCTTTGTTCACAGGCACACTCTCCTTCCTCCTAAGGGTAAAAAGGGTGGCAAGCTGAGCTCCTCCTGTTAAGGCTAATCAGAGTTGTGTGCTTCAGAAGTCTCCTTTTCCAGATAAACCAGGTGCTGTCTGTCCTATTCTTCCCAGCCACTTTCCTCTTTCTCTTCACCTATCTCTCTCTCTTCCTGCTTGGCTACAGGTTATTCAGGATTCCTGGGCTCTGTCCATTATTGGCCAGGGGTGTTTCATAGTCTGGAAGTCTAGTCTACTACATACAGTCTGCTGCACTCGTCAGTCCTGCCCTAGCCCCTGCTAATATCTCTTTATTCCCTGCACTAATATAGTCTACCATATTCCCTTTTAAACCTACCTCTATTCTCAATCCTTATACCTCTCCTAAACATCTTGTACCTCTTCTTACCTTCTCCCTTTAATTTGCATTCTAACTTAGTACTATAACTCAACGCCATCTTTTATCCAGTCTGTACTTTATAGTCCATTTATTCCCTGTATTGTTTAAATCCTATTGATGTTGCTCAAACCAATATTCCATTATTGTAAATATTTTTGCATATACAATAGTACTATAATTCTTATGCAACTATGCGAATGATTTTTTTTTTTGTTTGTTTAAGTTTTCTTTCAAGCAAATTATTTTATGTTAGTCTTGTAAAATGTCCTTAAAGAATGTGTCTGTGTTGCTTATGTACAATCTTGGAGCTTTTCTCCCTGGGCCTCCAGCGAAAATGGTCTTTTCTGGCCCAGTGGACTTTCCCGGTAATCAAATGCCAATAAATAAATAAACCCCTTCCCCTTTAATGGGTATGCCTCAACCCCCTCATGAACAATTGTCTTTGTTTTCAGAGGTGCTTATGGATCTTTTGACTCTGGGCACTATTCATGAGGCGCCTGTCTCTCAAAAGGGGAGGGGGTTTTACTCCAGGATGTTTCTAGTGTCAAAGAAAGAGGGTACTTGGTGACCAGTTGTAGATGTTTCTCATCTAAACACTTTACTGAAGGTGCCCTCCTTTTGAATGTTGTCCCTTCAGACTATGTTCCCTCTTCTACTTCCTCGAGGTTATATGTCGTCTCTGGATCTCAGGGATGCTTATCTCCACATTCCTATTTATCCCCTTTTCAAGATGTTTTTACATTTCTCTGTTGCTTCCTGTCATTTTTCAGTTCTGTGCTTTGCCCTTTGTACTACCCCAATGCCTCCCTCCTTTGTTTGCTTTTTGCAGAATTCAGTGGGATCCAAGTATTTCCTTACTTTGTGATCTATTTCAGCCATCCTCTCCAGAGATCCTGTTGCAAAATCTTCACTTTGCTATTTCTCTTTTGCAAAGCCTGGGGTTCACAATAAACTTTAAGAAGAGGGTGGCCTAGTGGTTCAGGTGTTTGCCTTACAAACACAAAATGCAGGGTTTGAGTCTCACAAGGGATAATTGGCTAGGCTTAAAATGGCTTGCAAGGGCAGTTAGCTTAGTACTAATCTATGAACCTATGAACTTAAGAAGCAGTGCAGGATCCAGACCGTGCCTAAACTGGAATCCCTGCCTCCTCCCAAGGCCTTAATGTTCATTTTCTTCTTTCAAACTCTTCTTCCTTTCACCTCTGTAACAGCCAGGGAATTTATGAGAGCTCTGGGGTTCATGGCATCCACCATCCCTGTGCTTCCTCTGACCAAACTCCACATGAGAAAGTTTGAATAGTTTCTGAAGTCAGTTTGGCTTCAACATGCACATCTGCTAGAATTTGCAGTTGCTCTTCTACCTTGTGTCAAGCAGAAGCTTCACTGGTGGATTCAGCAGTTGTCTGTAAATCCAGGGCTTCCCTTTCATCCTCCTCTTTTTCCCTCTCAGGAGCTGTTCACAGACTCTTCAAAAGTAGGGTGGGGAGCAGCTTTTGGCTCCTGAAAGGTGCAGTGGGTGTGGTCGCTTCATCAACAGAGCACATCAGTGCCAAAGAGATGAGAGCCCTTCTAGTGGTGCTTCAGGCTTTTCATCCTCTTTTCTCCTCAGGATCTCTCAAGTTATTTGTAGACAGTACCACAGAGATGTAGTATGTAAACAAACAGTAGGGACAAGATCTTATCTTTACTAGTCGGTACTCCTAGTGTGTGATCTTGCTATCCAGTATCAAGTGACTCTTCAGGCAGCTTACATTCCCTCTGGTCAAAATATTGTGGCAGGCACTCTGAGCAGGTCCTTAACTCAGTCCCACGAATGGATGCTTTGCAGAGATGTGTTTCTGGACATTGTCCACTAATGGAGTACCGGACTGTGAAGTCAGAAGCCTGTCAAGTAATCTGATGTGTGTGACACAGCTGCTGATTAATTGTGTTACTCTTGCTCTCTCTTCCCGCTCTTTAGTTGCGAGGGAGAGCGCAAGAGATTGGAGCGATGACTGACCAAAGAAGAGAAAATCAGTGATCTGAAAGGATTAGTGTTTAACCTTTAAGGTAAGTTGTCAGTCTTTTTTCCTGGCAGGGCCAGACAGATACTTTATGCAGTTTTTTTCCTGACAAGGTCAACCAGATAATTTCTTTATTTAATTATTTCCTGGAGAGGTCTACCAGATACTTGTTAAATTTTGGTGTGTTCTCCTATATATGTTATCTTTCTGACATAGTGGGGCAGTAGGCTGGCAGGGTTAACCAGATAGTAGAAGGTTAGTAAAAATGGACCAGTGGTTCTGATTGTGCCAGTCTAATCCTTGTCCCAGTCCACCCCTGCTTTCCACAAGTTATTCCTGTGGGAGTGTGACCAGGAATTCCTTTCTTCTGCTGGCAGTTCCCCTGTCCCAGATGTTATCCCTGCAGAATTGTCATCAGGCATTTTTTATGTTGAGTTTAACTGGGGTAGAGCACTGATCCCATTTCACATATTTCAGTCTCATATACGTGACATATACAGGGTTAAGAACCAAACATAATATATAAATGCATTGTATATGAAGTGAATATCAGAGCTGGCTTGAGGGAATAAAGACAATGGATACATGGCATTATATACTGAATGACTGACAAAACACAATATGTTCATGCATTATATACACAATGGATGCTGAGTGACTCAATGAAAGGTAGAGGTATCATTTCCTCTCCCTAGACAGCTCCTCTTTCCCAAGTCCTTCATCCAGCTGTAGAAGCTGAATGCCATTTATTTATCTTTAACTGGGGCAGCATGCTGGTCTTCATGGAACTTTTTTTTAGATTCAATGGAAAAGCACTGTCTGGTTAAGTGACTTGTTCAGATTGACACAGGCAGCAGAGGCTAAGGGAATCAAACCCTGGACTCTTGGACCACAGAGAACTGCTTGCTAACAATAATGTGATCCTCTGTGCCAACTACTAGAAATGTTCTAGCCATCTGATAGTAAGTAGCTGCAATCCTTGTCCTCTGTAGTTAACCCACATGGTTGTTAAATGGAGAGGTGAGTACAAAGGCCAAGGGGGGAAGCTGCAGTTTTAGCCAGTCCTTCTCTATAGTTAACACACATGGTTGTTAAAGAGGAAGGCATATGAAGGCCGGGGAGGATGCTGTAGTATTAGAGAGGTCATAATTTGTGAGTAGAGCTAACTTGTTTGGTTATCAGTGAATGTGACTTCACTGGAGATTGCATACCTTTACTAATATACTGCACTACTGACTTAAGTCCTGGTAATATCCCTGAGAGGAAGACATTGGAATAGTTTTTTGAGAGAAGCTAGAACTTTGAGTTCTCTGTACTGATATTACAATCAGAACACTACATATTTTTAGAGTCTCTTTCTGATATAGGATGAGTGCACATTTTCTGTCTGCAGATGACCTTCAGACAGTGCACTCTTGGCCCATATGTGCAGACATGTTTTTGCAGTTTAACCCTCTTTCCAGTGGTAGCTGAAACTTTGAATTGAGTCAGGATATCTGTGAGGTATCAAACAGTAGATCAAGTGACCTTTAACAGTCTTGTTTTTCTGGACCTGGGTGGTATACCGTTCTGGGTCTGTTACCACCAGAAAAATAATGTAGTGATTTTGCAGGGGCATAGCAGGCGTTGTGATATTCAGTAGCTCCTTTGTATGTGCGTTTCCCTGTACATACAGATCATGTGCTGCTTGGCTATGATGAAAATGCAGAATAGTGCTTGGTGATGTGGGTTTGGTCCCAGAATCATCCAGGTGGCGGTCTGCACGCTGCTGCCTGTAGCTATATATAAATGCTTATCCAGGAATGAAGACAGTACCTCTGTTTCTTCTGAAGTAAGTCATACATGCAAGTTAAATACTCAGAAATGAAAGGCAGAGACACTATGCATAATGTACTCTTTGTATTTTTTGGTGCAGACTAATAATTTCATATTCATTTTTTTTTATTTTAAATAATGAGAGTATGAGAGAAAAACTCATAGTCTGCAATCTGAATGTGCTAGAGGATCACAGCATTCTATTGTATGAACCGTATAACAGACATAGCTGTTAAGATTTGTCTATATTAATTGTATATTTAACTTGGTTTCTTAACTGAGGAAAGTCCCTCTAAGGAGAAGCGTTGGCAGAAAAGGCCTATGGAGAAAAGCTTCAACATACAGTGTAAATTAAAGCAGGCTAATAAATGCTGTAGCAAAATAATACAGTAATATATGAGAGAAAATGTTTGTCCACTTTTATTTTATTAATTTAACTGGGTAAACGTAGTTGGGTACAAGCCTTTTTAGTAGCTACGGAAAAGCAGTATCTGGTTAAATAACATGCTCAGAGTGACTATGTCAGGAAATGGAGGCTGAAAGAATCAAATACTGGACCACAAGATAGACCAAGCTCAGTAGCAGCTCATAGCCTTAACTCTCTTTCTGTGTGGAACCTACTTACAGAGGGAGCTGAAAGAGAAATGTGCCCATTACGCATAATTTAGTAGATTTGTGACAGTGACTTTATACATAAACGCAGCAGAGACATGTTGATGGTAGCTTAAGTCATATACAGAAATAGCATGCATACATTTAAACCAATGAGCTGTGGTGAGTGATGCACTAATCCGTAGCAGATGGCAGTATTAGTTGTGCATTCAGAACAGTATCTGACGACAATTAATCGGGGAAGAACATTCATCAGGCACATCAAGTAAATACATATGTCAAAAGTAATGCACAATTCTGCCTTTTATTTCCTAACAGTTGTTAATATGCAGTCACTAAGATGACTATAATGCCTTTTGCATGCCGACAAAATTCGGGTAGTTCACACTGAAATGTAGGTACTATTTCCTAAGAATATATGTATACACACATTTAATTTTTTTCTAAGGATATAATCGTGCACACTTTTTTAAACAGGAAGAATCTTTATGATCACTTATGACATACGCAAGCATACATTTGTATAAGTGAAAACAAACCATATTGACATTTTCAGTTGCAGACATTATACATCACTTGTGATCTAGCCAGTCACTGTCAGTCAAACATTACAAAGCTCATTCAATCCTTGCCTTCCCTTGAACCTCATTCCTTCTCCAAAACATGAATTAGTCTGCATGTATTGTTCTTACAATTCCCGTTTTTGTATTTAAATTGCTCCTGCTCTTTTCTAAAGATCCCACTTCTAGTTTTAGCTCTGTTACTACATTCTTTTCTTCTAGTACAGTCTTTAGACTTTAATTTATATTTTCTAGTAATTGCTTTTTTGACAGCAACCAGAAATAAACTCATCAAAGCCTTACAGTGCCTAGGCAATTCTGATTCCATATCACAGCTCAAAAAATCATTTCCTTAGTTACACCAATTTGCTCACCCAGTATTTCTGTTAGACTAGTCTGCAGGAAATTTTTAAAGTCTTACCAACTCATTACACTCTCAAAAAATATGTTCCCAATTGCCTCTTTCTTCCGGATCACACCTCCATCATTTGCAATCTACCTGAGGAAAAAGTTTCTGCTTTGGGTGTAAAAATACCTATGCAAACACTTACCTCCAAGAAAACATCCTAAATCTTCCAGACTTTGTTGCATATTTAGGAGCTATACGTATACCCCCCCCCCCATTGTTTATCATGCAATATTTTACATGCCCTACTAATTGTCCCCCTTTTTAACAACAGCTTCTGTTCTACATTTACTAAAAACTCTACCAGCGTTCTTTCACTTAGGATTTCCCGATTTCTTTCTCTTTGTCTGTACTGTATCAATCCTTGATAGAGAAGACAATCTCTAACCTACAGTCCAAATGAATTCTTGGCCTCTTCTTCTATTACCTTTCCCTGTCTGAATATTTGCTCCCAATACATTGGTTCCTTTGCCAGTTTTCTGCAGTAAATTCTAGCCCCCTCTTGCCTATTGTCTGTACCCCTAATTGCAGTCATCCCTATTGGGCAAAATCTCCTTTCTCCATCCCCTTGTTAGCTTAGTTCTTAGAATACTTTCTGCTACTTTGAGTATAATATTCTGTATGGTGGTGGTTCTCTTTAAGGATCTGCATCCAAAATCCCAGTCTCTCCTTGTTTCTTGAGCTTCCCCCTTTTCATCATCATCCCTTTCCATTTTGAATTATTGCTTTCTGCTTGTGCTATGTATAGCAGCCTTAACTGTGTAGCTCTGAAATATTCCTTCAAAGTAATTCCAAACCACCTTGTTCTATTGGAAAGATCGTCTTGTCCCACTTGTGCCTTGCCCTTTTCCCCTCCCAGATAAAATCCTTCAACTCTTTATTGGACCACTTCTCCATCGTATACATTTCTAACCCTTATAGATTGACAGCACAGCTTCACAGCAGGACACAGACTCACTGCAGTGTACTCTCTCACTTACAAAATTTGCTGCTCAGTTAAAAACAATTGTGTAGGTGTGTTTATTGTAGACCTGAAAATGCTTTGTGAAAAGTGTGAACCATGGCATCCTTATCAACACACTCCAGTCTCTCTGCTTTAGCAATACCTGTCTACCTCTGTTTACAAGCCAACTGGCACAAAAAAAACTTACTATTGCCACCTGGTTTACACCCCTTTATTTCAAGCATCTTCTCTGACATTTAAGGCTCAGTTATCAGGCCGGTGGTGTTCTCCCTTTTCATTAATGATGTATTTTCAGCTCTTCTGTCCTGTTGCTCTTTACACTGACAGATTTCTGTATGAGTGCAGACATACCCACCAAATCCTTACCAATAACTTAAACCATTTCTGCAAATTACTAATAACTGTCTCTTTGAATGTTACAGGCACAGAAGTTGTAATCTTCTGTTCCCAACAAGAACTAATAAACAATAAGTCTGCATTTCCACCCGAAATAGCCACACCACACAGTAAGTTGTTGAGCAGAAGTACCTAGGGCTTACACTCGATTAGCTGTTTTCTTCAGAACTCCACCTGCACAATATGTACCAGTCACAACAGCTGCAAGGTTGCTACTCTGTATTTAACCGAAACCACAATAACCAGGAATGTTCTGATTGCCAGAATTGGATATGCATTGTTGTCAACTCTTTGCATAATACATGCGTACTACAAACCACTTTACATGTGATATGTCACTCCTTTCACCTAGAAACCAGCATCACTGCTCCACTCTCCAAAGGTCAAACTGGCTCTCACTAACTGCATGGTTCACTCTTCTTTTCTCGCATATATTTGACAGATATTACCGCAGTTTTAAAAACTGAATTATACTTAGAGTTAATCTTTCATTCCTTCTCCAGAACTAAGCAGTGGAGAGCATACGTTGAGGGGAACAGGTAAATACAGATATGTTAGAATTAATATAAGGGCTCTCTCCTTCTCTTCCTGACTTTCAGATTATTCCCTTATAGATATTACCAGGGTCTTAAAATGAAATTAATTTTTCATTCCCACTGCTTGTTTTCCACAATGAAAGTGACACAGAGTTGAAGCTCCAAAGACCACTAGTCTTTTGGACTGTTAATGGGAAAACTTGCACCAAACTAATTTGACAGATATTACCACAATTTTGTAGACTGGCAATCACATACCTAAGGACATATGAAAACATAATACCCCATCTTTAGAAAAACAAACTCATTGAATACCACAGAAAACCTACAACTCCCATGTTATTGATAAGGCCTAGCAAGTTTATGTCCAATCTCCCTTCCTCTATCTCCCCATCTGTTTCCTTGCATATTAAAACTAAAAGGGAAATCAGAGTATATATTTTTAATAACTGTATTGTAAATTGTAAACACACTGTGTCTTTATGCATTCTGACTTATTCTGTTACTGTGTTTCCTCATTAGCATTTTTTTTCTCACAATGTGTCTTGATGACACTGCAGTCAGAACGCCAGAGTACTGGTGTGATAATTTTAATGTGAACATTTCTGAAGAAGTGACTATATTCACATTATCAGTTATAAAATCACAGTGTACACATTACCAGCTCTGTAAAATCACAGAATACACATCACTCCTGTAAAATCCTAATGTGCATATAGTTGTGTGAAATTCCATTATATTTATTACCACTTCTGTAAAATCCCAGTATACACATTCCCTTTTCTATAAAATCCTAGTGTACACATTACCCATTCTGAGTGTGCACGTTCTGTTCCAATAAAATCACAATATGTACACATTACCCATGCTGTAAAATACTGGCGTGCACATGATCAGTTCTGATAAAATCAGAATATGTACACTATCCGTTCTATGAAACCATGAGCACGTACATTGAGTTATTCAAGATCAGTGTGTGGATATTACATGTTCTGTGAACCCGCAGTATGTACATTACAAATTGCATTAAAGTGTGTACACTACCAGTTCTATAAAATCACAGTGTGTACATTTGTCATAAGCTCACAATGGGTACACCACGAGTTTTATAAAAATCTCTGTATGCATATTAGAAGTTCTGTAAAATCACTGTGTGCACTCTGCCAGTTCTGTAAAGCAGGATGTGTTAAGTGCATCACTTGTGCCAAACTGTAACATATATATTATTCTGCAGCGACATTGAAAATATTTGCATTTTCTGATCTTTACAGTCACTTTAAATGGAAATTATGTGACCGCTGTTAGCTGTCCATTTGCTTTGTGTCACTGTGATAGTTACAAACTGTATAAATGAGTACCGTCTAATAACTAGCTCACCCTAACTCACTCACTTTAACATGTCAAGTAAATAAGTAAAAATATTTTTTTCTAAACTGGTTGATATTTACCTTAAAGCCCCAAGTAGTACCCCAAAAGGTGGAGGGTAAAAGGTGGGAACATTCCGAGTTCCACTTAGAAATGGAAGAGAAAAGTGTGAAAAGTGCATTTAGTTATGTTCTTGGGATAACTAACAGGAGGACTGAAACCATTTGTGGCTACGTTTTAGATCTGTATTTATAGCATTTTTGCATGGAATTACAATTTGACTATTTTAAAGCGATTATACATTTCCTGGACCTTTGTGGAGTAAAGTAGCCAAATGTATGGCCATGTTCTGTCTGTAGGGCATTAAAGGGTTGATCTGAAACACAGGGTTTAATTTGTTTGAGCTTTTTCCTGTACACCTTTTGAATGTTTTTTGAGATGGTTTCCTGCTGGAACCATGAGTTGGTTTGTAAACTTTATTTTTGACGCTGAAACTGTAAATCAGCAGCAAGAATTGAGACTGTG